>NW_012115422.1:1748066-1748475 GCF_000951035.1 Colobus angolensis palliatus
CCCCGCCCCCGAGCCCCGGGAAGCGGCCCACCTGCGGCGGCGCGGGGAGACAGCTGCACTTACCAAACAGGGTCAGGGCCATTGTAAAGACGCTCGCCGCCGCCCGCCGAGTCCACGCGCTCCTCCCAGGCGGGCTAGGGATCACCTCATCGGCCCGCCGCACCCACACCTCGGAGGGAGTGGGGTGCCCGATGGGGCGTGCTGGGGGCGCCGGCGCCCGGGGAGGCTGCAGGCCGGGACGCGGGGGACCGCTGCAAGAAAAAGTTATTCACGCGTTATTGTCGGGCGCACCGGGCCCAGGGAGCCCCGCTAGCTCTCCTCGAGCCGGCACTTGTCGCTGCTATCAGGCGCGGAGCGTGCGCGCGGGAGAAGGTACCTGCGAGGTGGGAGGCTTGGCCGCGCGCAGTGG
>NW_012115422.1:1748642-1768178 GCF_000951035.1 Colobus angolensis palliatus
CGGGGGTGCGCCCTCATTCCCGCGGCTGCGAGGAGCCGCCCGCACCCCCCTAGAGGCGGCCGCCGGGAGCGGGGATGTAGCGGGGCCGGTGTGCGTTTTAGCTGAATGCCCAGGTTTTTTCTTGAATGGAATTTGAGGAGGCGCAGAGAGGAGAAAAACGGTGTTACTCGAAAGAGGAAGAGTCACAGGAGAATGCTGCGTGAATACAGCGTCTGGGCAGGGTCATCTGGGGACCTGGTGCGTGTGAGGACATATTTCTCCTTCTGGCGCCCTCCGGGTTCACTGAAGCTGGAGCCAGGGACCTGAAGATGCAGGGCTCTGGAAGGAACAGAGGCACTAAATGCTGCTTTCCTCTCCGTTTGGACTTAGGAGCCGCTAGGAGTAATTCTGATCAAATTGTCACACATTAGGAAACAGGAGTCGCTTAAAAAGCATCTGAGATTACCTCAGATAATTTGTTAAAATTACCTTACACCTGATTTTTTTCCCTTTACATTATACCTCTTTGATATTGTCTCAAGGGAAAAAAATATCAGCATGTGTCACTGACTGGCACTTATTTGCCACAAAAGATTGTTCCCCTGAGCTTCTTGTATTTATCTGATAATCACCGGCAACGTCCTCCTTTCTGTGATGTTCTCTCCTCACCTCTGTCTCTGCCATGAGGAGCCATACAACGCCTTGAGATTGTCAGCCAAGAGATGTTCTTGAAAAGCTGGGTTATGATGTTTTTCGTCGTTGTCGTTTAATGTATTCAAAAAGTCATTCTTCTCTAGTTGCCATATGTGTGCCCTGTTTAAGAAATTCCTTCTTTTTCCTCGTTTCTCTGCTTAGGGATTTGGTACTATTTTGGTATCTGATCATGTAGATCTTCTCTTTGGTTCTCCTTTCTTTCTACAGGCGTCCTGGCTCTTAGTTCCTCAGGTTCCCTGGTGTCATTTCCCTCTTCTCTTCGATTTTCAAATAATTATTTAAGACTATTATGGAAAGATCTTGTATTTAATGTATCTTAGAGACCGAGTCGTGATGAAGTGGGGGATTGCTACAGTACTTCCAATGGAACCACAGTTAATTCACCATCATTATTTCACAACTGACTTAAGCGTCAGAAGAAAAGCAGGTTGGAAGGAGGAGCCAAGCCTTTTGTTTCAAGTCAGTTAACTCAGGAAGAAAGAAATATTAAAATGATTCAACATGAATGGGCAAGTGTTTAAGATGCTATATGCTTGGAATTTTGTGATGTAAAATGGCTCTCTTTAGCCACTAATCAAAATAAATCTTTAAAATCCCCAGAATTTAAAATCTTTCATGAAAATGGTCTCTTGATTTTGAACAACCTTTCTGCTCATGAAAAATTACAAACACACAGCTCATGAAGATAAATGAGAAACTCACGAAAGCTTTGTGGGATAGATTTTATAACAATATAAAGATTGCCGCTAACCTACTCTGCAGCCAAATAAATCAGAAACTGAAGACTCCGTTTACTGTTTCAACCAGTGGTCTTCAACATTTTTGGACCTAATTTCCTTTTGAGGCTCTCATGAAAATACTGTTCCTCCTCTTAGAAAAGTGCTTGCGGCCGGGCGCGGTGGCTCAAGCCTGTAATCCCAGCACTTTGGGAGGCCGAGACGGGCGGATCACGAGGTCAGGAGATCGAGACCATCCTGGCTAACACAGTGAAACCCCGTCTCTACTTAAAAAAAAACACAAAAAACTAGCCGGGCGAGGTGGCGGGCGCCTGTAGTCCCAGCTACTCGGGAGGCTGAGGCAGGAGAATGGCGTAAATCCGGGAGGCGGAGCTTGCAGTGAGCTGAGATCCGGCCACAGCACTCCAGCCTGGGCGACAGAGCGAGATTCCCTCTCAAAAAAAAAGAAAGAAAAGTGCTTGCATACACAATTCACCGGAAATTTTTCACATAATTTCAAGGGGATTATGGGCTATTCAGGGACCTTAGGTTATCCCCTGGAAGTGTTTTTTGTAATCTCAGAAAGTTTTCGCCTTTATAATTTAAAAGAAAATATTTTCCTTCAGAATAGAACCATTGAATTTTGAATAGGAAAAGACCAAAACTCCCATGATTTACAGATAAGAAAATTGAGTTCCCTGTTGTTAAAAGATTTTCGCAAATGTGTTCACCTATTTAGTAGCAGAACCAATGGGAAAATAGGTTTCTGGTGTTCTCACTGACCACCTTCCCTACCCCCTTCCCGCATCAATTTAGAGGTTGCATGGTTTGAATTTCAAAAGAAAAATCTGTTTAATATTAGAAGCAAAATAACGAGAGTATTTTGTCCTTAGCCATTTTGCATAGAGTTTGGGAAGTTGCATTTCGTCTCACAGAGTTTTTATTAACTTGCCCTTCTACTCAGAACTATGTGTCCAATCATGCTAAAAGAGAAACAATGCCTTTCTCACTTTGTTGAGCTCTGTTAGAGCATCAAGGTTTTGGTGCTGTAGCTGGGCTTGCTAGTGGCTCTCTCCATCCCTTGAGGGGTTGTCCTGGGGGTGAGACAGAGGGAAATGAGCTTCCCTGTGCTCAGATTTACCCTCCCATCATACAGCCAGCCTTTGGTTACTGGACCAGCTTTCCTCTCACTAGTCTGGCCAAATACAGCCCAAATACAGCTGAATCCTAGTGACACCCTGCTTAAACTCAAGTGAAGATCCTTTTCCTCTCCCCTTTCTACTCACACACCCACAGACGCACACACAGACACACACACACACACACACAGCTGTTTTTAAGGTACACTTTGGAACAAAACAGTGTGAATGTTGCTGTATTTCCCTTTAAAGCATCCTGCTTTCCACAAGCCATTCCTTTCAACTGACTTCCAAATGGTTTGATGCTCTAACAAGATGCTCTCTATACTTGATCAAAGTGCCTGTCTTGGAAGTAGTATTGGCTTTTAGAATAGTGTATTTTTTTCACCAGGCGTGGTGGCTCAAGCCTATAATCCCAGCACTTTGGGAGGCCAAGGTGAGCGGATCACGAGGTCAGGAGTTCGAGACTCAGCCTGGCCAACATGGTGAAACCCCATCTCTACTAAAAATACAAAAAAATTAGCCTGACATGTTGGTGCCTGCCTGTAATCCCAGCTGCTTGGGAGGCTGGGGCAGGAGAATCTCTTGAACCCGGGAGGCGGCAGTTGCTGTGAGCCAAGATCGCCCCACTGCACTCCAGAGCTTGGGCAACAGAGTGAGACTCCATCTAAAATAGCATATTTTTTTCAATGAGCTATTCCTATTCTGTTGCATGTGCTTCTTTTCTCACTTAGCTGAAAATAAAGCCACAGCCTTTCAGCTACAGATTCAATGCAAGGAAGGGCGTTAACTACTTGGAGGTGATTATTATGGGTGGTGACTTAGATTGTTTATAAAAGAAGGACAAAGAATGAATTGACTTCTCAAACTATTTATGTTTTCATTCAACGATTTCATTTTGTGCTTAACATGCAAGTGCTTAGAAGAGCCAGATTTATTTACTCGTTACTAACTAGCTGTCAGATTTTTAGACAAATGTTTTACTCTTTCTAGTTCTTATCTTCCTCCTTTATAAAATGAAAGGATAGTACTAAGTTATCTCTAATATCCCTTTTAGGTTTATCTGTCATTCTGTGATATTTTAAAATCTTTAAATTAACTGGTTTATGGATAAAACAGGACATTTTTATTTGAATCTTCAATATATTTAAAGTACTGTTATATCTAAAGTTCATACATACCTAATGTAATAAAGAAGTCATACTTTATTAAACCACTGGTACTGCTATTTCTTTTGCAGTGTGTTGTACTAATAATATTACATTAATCATGTAGAAAGCAACCTTTTTCTGGTTTAACAGGATTAAAATTAAAAGTGTGCGCTGAACAACCCATTTCAAATTTACTAAAACAATTTCTCATTTTTATTTAAGTTTTGTTGACTAAACAGAACCTAGACAACCCTTTAAAATGGTTTTCCTACATTTTGAACTAATGACTTATCACAAGTGTTTTGAGTTTTCTTTTTGTTACCTATTTAGCTTCATTCCCATTGGTAAACATTGATTTGTTCCTCAGTTTTGAATGAAGCAGAAATTAACGAGGCGGTTTCTGCCTCACAATAACAAGTTAAAATTATAGCACTTTATCATGTCGGCACAGCTTTAAACACTAGGAATACCAGTGCCATTAGCACAGTTCCCAAAATAGTGCAGAAGTTTGCTAGTGAAGAGAAAAATTACACAGTATATTTCTGCTAAATATTAAGAAAGTTAAAATTATTTATTTAGATATTCACAATATGTGACATTCTCTCTATCCCATATTTATGTTACTAGTGAAAGTGTTTGTTTCCATTATGTGAATTTGTTTAAAGTGGATTTGTTTTTGGTTTTGTGTTTGTTTTGAGACAGGGTCTCACTCTGTCACCCAGGCTGGAATGCATTGTTACAAACTCAGGTCCCTGCAGCCTTGACTTCGCCTGCTCCAGTGATCCTCCTACCCCAGCCTCTGGAGTAGCTGGAACCACAGGTGCATGCCACCACACCTGGCTAATTTTTGTATTTTTAGTAGAAACAGGGTTTTGCCATGTTGACCAGGCTGGTCTCGAACTCCTGAGTTCAAGCAATCCACTCCTCTCAGCCTCCTGAAGTGCTGTGATTGCAGGCGTGAGCCACTGTATCAGGCTATTTGGTCTGTTTGGTTTTTTTTTTTTTTTTAGACGGAGTTTCACTCTATCACCCAGGCTGGAGTGTAGTGATGCAATCTCGGAGCTGACTGCAATCTCTGCCTCCCAGCTTCAAGTAATTCTCCTGCCTCAGCCTCCTGAATAGCTGAGATTACAGGCATGAGCCACCACACCTGGTTAACTTTTTGTATTTTTAGTCGAGATCGGTTTCACCATGTTGACCAGGTTGGTCTTGAACTCCTGACCTCAAGTGATCCACCTGCCTTGGCCTCCCAAAGTGCTGGAATTACAGGTGTGAACCACCACGCCCAGACTATTTGGCTTGTTTTTAACAACGTTTTCCTTAAACACTTAATTCCAATGATTTTTTATCCCCCTTCTTGTTTTTTATCTCAGACTTTCTGAATTAATACCTTACCTGATATTTGTGTGGCATTCCATGATTTACAAATAGCACTTTCACAGGACAAAGCCATATGCACACAAGTAACTAAGGCAGCACTTGCCTCAAACATAAGGATTTAGACCATAACACTATTAAAAAAAAAAAACTATATCATAAACTATAAAATTGCCCATTAAGCTTAAAAAAACTCAATGTTTAGGAGAATTATTTGTGTTCTGTTCACCACGCCTAAATTATAGTAGTAATATTGGGCCTTAGAAATGAAGTAAAACTCAGTTTGAGAAATACATAAGAAACCTTAAGAATTTAAAACTTTCTCACACCATTATTATGTGAAGTAAAACTCAGTTTGAGAAATACATAAGAAACCTTAAGAATTTAAAACTTTCTCAGTTCCCCTACACAGTGTTTGCTATATTAGCAGAAGACACTGTCACCCAAAACATGCTAAAATGAGAGGTGGCTATCATCTGGCTAGGCACAGATTAGGAATTGGATTATTACTGAGAAAACACTGCTCAGCCCTTATTATATCACTTTCAAAGTATAAAGAAAATGTGTTTGTAGGAGCTGTGTGTGTGTGTGTGTGTTTGTGTGTGTGTGTGTGTGTAGGTGTGAAGGGAGGGGAAATTGGAATTGAAAATCGGAATGAAAATAAGGTTTTCTATCCTTGACCCAGGAGAATGGAGTTCTTGTTCATTGCTCAGCACCAAGAGGAATTCTTAGTTCAATAGGCAATAAAACTGCATATATTACTGTAAACCCTAGGTTAGAATATTCTAAAAGACATGGGTTCTAGTTTTTTTAATTTTGTGATACGATTTATTTTGATATAATGTCAAAATGGCTACTGGTTTGGAGTGGAACAAAAAAGGAAGGGAATGGGTAAAGAAAAGGTCTGTTTTCAATGTGTTTTGAATACATGTTTTAAAAGAATACTTATTTCCTGGTTAATAGCATAGCAGATCTTTTGGAATTTTTTTATAGGCTTAAAGTCAAATACATTTTCAAATATACATTAGATAACAGAAGAATGATTCTGGCTGCTCTTAAGTAAAAGTTTTTGTTCTGAACTACAATCATATTATAGTACTTTAAGCCAGCATTTCTATTCAAGTGTATTTTTCTGAGGTCACCAGGCATATCTAATGCACAGTGTGGCTAAATGTCTATTTGACTGGAGCAGTTGGATTTCTGCCAGATTTAGTTTTCAAGAGGGTATAAGTGGATTTGGCTACAAATCAAATCTCCCTAACATGGCCATGGTTTTTCTGGTTAACGTGGGTGTTCACAATAAGAATGACTTATTCAAGTTGATTACATTGTGAGTTATAAATCAGGAAAATAGCTATGAACTCTGGATGAGACTTACACAATCTCTGATTAGAAAACAGAACTGAAAAACAGACAAGTGAAATTCCATGATTAAAATCACAATCTGGGTTGGAAACTCGTCTACTGCTGTGATGGAGTTTTCATAAAGCTCTTTTGTGTTCTGTTGTAAAATAGGACCTGTGTCAGATATTTGAGACAATGCACATATTTAAAATCATCCATCCATCCTTCATCCATTCAACAAGTATTTGCTGAGTACCTACGATATTTCAGGCATCATGCTAGCTTCTGGCAAAGAAGCAAAAGATGAATCAAACATGTATCCAGATCTTTAAAAAAAAAAAAAAAGATAGTCTCTGGGGAAAATGGGACAATGACAGAGGCCATAACAGGAGCACAGATTAAATTTTGTGGGAGTTCAGAAAAGAGAAAGATGATTTCTAGCTAATGAAATAGGTAAAATGTTCATGACAGATGAAGCTGTGCTTTGAGGTCTGAACAGGAATTAGGCAAACAGAAAAGAGAAAAAGGGAAATGGAGTTTAGGAAAGAGGGGAGAGCATGAGGAAAGTCTGAGACTTTCTAGTGAAAGTCAGAACATGGGGAAAATCATGAGAGAAAATTTGCTGGCAGGACAGTTTGTAGCAAAGGACTCGTGAGAGGAAGAAGTGGAAGAAGAGGCTACACAGGCAAGTTTGAGGACCGACATAGAAGGCCAGCCTGCTGAGTTGATGCTTATTATGTTGTCTGAAGCCTGCTTTCTACAAGTACTTAAGGCAAATAGGAATTTGGATTCATTATGTAAAACTCTGGCCTCAGATTATTTGTAGTGCCCTATTTTCCAGTAACACATTTTTGAGTTAACAGTAAAACTGTCGAATACACACACACACACACACACCATTATTGTAAGCTAGTAACTTAAGGCACAATATACCCTTGACATTAAGCTCATCATTTCATCTGCTACTTCCCTGGGACTTCTAGAATGCCACGGTCATCTTGAAAAAACACTGGTCAGAAAGACTTGGATCTGAATCTTGCCTTTAACTCTCACTACCTATGTGATTTGGAGAATGTTTAAACTTTTCTGGATTTCAGTTTCTTCTTCTGCAAAATGAGGGTAACTTCTGTATCAGTTTGCAATATTTTGGTTGCAACTGATGGAAAATTTAACTCAAATTGGCTTTGAATTAAATGAACAAAGAGAATTTATTTGTTCTGTAATGGGAAAGAACCGAATCAAGGTGAGTTTCAGGGGAGGCTGATCCAGCTGTGCAAAGAATGTCCCCAAGGACTTAGTTTCTTCATTTCTGTAGTCACTGTATCACATACCACAGGGCATCCCAACTCATGGCATCTCCAGACTCTCCCCTTTTGGTAGCAGAATGGCTTCAGAGCTTCTAGACATCACATAGTCCCACCTCTCCATCCAAGGGAAGAGAGTTGTGCATACATCGTGGAATCTTTCTCTCTCTCTCCCCCCCCGCCCCCCTCGCTGTCTCTCTCTTTGGCCTGAATTGGGTTGTGTGCCCATCCATGACTCATCACTGTGGCCAGGGGGAAGAGGTAAGTGCAAGCCAATCACGAGTCACCCTGAACCTGAGGGGAATAATCTTCTCAAACCACATGGCTGAGGTGAATTTCCTGTAGAAATACCAGGCAACAGCTAGCGGAAGGGAAAAGGAACTAGGCAGGCAACTAGCACATGTCTGCTTCTAGGGTCAGTCTGAGGAGTAAAAGCACAGAGCAGAGAGTCAACGAATATTTTTCTTCCTCGCTCCATGTGGGTTATCTTCCTCAGTATTCAGTAAAAGCCAGTTTCTTATAAAGTCTTAAATATTTTCATTTATCTTTTGTTTACTTATTTTTTCAGAGACAGAGTCTCACTGTCACCCGGGCTGGAGTGCAGTGGCACAATCATAGCTCACTGCAGCCTCACACTCCTAGGCTCAAGTGATCCTCCCGCTTCAGCCTCCCGAGTAACTGGGACTACAGACGTGAGACACCACCACCCTCAGCTTCAGGTCCTCTTTTTATGAACCAATCTCTTGAAATACCACAGCAGTGCCCTTCTCCTTTAACCTCATAAATATTTGCTTCCCAGACTATATACAGTCATGGCAGCATCACCAACACAACCTTTTGGAAATAAAAACTGTAATCAATTATTTCACAAAGTGTGTTTTCTACTATGCAATGCCATCCAAATAGTTGGATTTTTTTTCATTAAATCAGCCATTTGTTTTGTCATATTTTTCAATTTCAAAATAAGTTAAACCTCTTAAAATATAATTTATTCAACATCAGGAACATTATTTTGTATATGTTTTAGGATTTCCAGTTGAGCCTCAAATGGGATTTCACATCTGCCTGTATGTGATGAACCAGTAAGCTTTATAGGCGCATACTTATATAAATTGCTATACAGGGATGGCTAAGTATTAATTATGTTCATAATTGGCTACCAACTATAGAGTTTATAATAAGATAAATAGATTCCAGGACCCCAAATGGCCTAGTCTCTGCAGAGTTGCATTCTAAGCAAGAGTTCACGTAGCAAAAGGAATTTAAAAGGAATTGTAGCCTTCACTTGCATTTCACAAGGAATATTATAGTGTATAATATATAGACTCTTCTTAAAATTTCCTTCCTCCTTTTCTGCCATACCCCACAGAACACTCCAGAGTGTTCTGGAGCAGAGCACTCTCACACCCCACAAATTCTCTCCTATACCTCAGCCTATATGACTTTCCTGCCCTTCTCTCCAGCCCCTATTTCTTATTATGTAGATTTGTTCCCCTGGTTTCTGTTTACTTTCCTTAACCTTCAAGTATTACCTAAATTCTCTTATGTAAAGGGGACTCAGGAACTGGCACAGCAACCAAGAATCTTCCTCCTGGTCTTCCTGCTTCCTTCTAGTTTCTCTCTGCCCACCATATTGATTCAACACTACTAAAAAAGCTGAGAAATTTGATGTGGGAGGGTGAAATAGTAAGAAATGTGGCCTAGATAAAATTCTAATAAATATTGTCCCCAGCTTAAAGTGAATGTTAGGGATTGTGTGGAATGCTTTGCATACATTTTTTTTTTTTAAATCTCTCAGCAACCTTATAGGGTAGATCCTGGAATCCAGGACTTCCAACTCAGAACTCCATTGCACATCACCTTTCTATAGGAAAGGATCTAGCCACAAATTTTTATCATTGGCATATTCACATACATTGGTATAGTTTGCTCATTCAGTATCCTTTATTGTAAAAGTTAGCCTAATACCATAAACAAGTATTTTGTTATAAAAAATTGAGTTTAGAGTTGATGCTCCAATTAGAATCCAGTTTCAAAATTCCACCTTTATTTTCATTTGACAAAACATTCATTGATGATAATAATGTACCTATATGAGTCTGTTCTCATGCTGTTATGAAGAAATACCCAAAAATGGGTAATTTATAAAGAAAAGAGGTTTAATTAATTCAGTTCCACAGGGCTGGGGAGACCTCAGGACACTTACAATCCTGGTGGAAAGGGAAGCAAACATGTCCTTCTTCACATGGTGGCAGGAAAAAGAAGGGGGAGGCCCCTTACAAAATGATCAGCTCTCATGAGAACTCACCATCACGAGAACAGTATGGGGGAAACCGCCCGCATGATTCAATTATCTCCACTTGGTCCCGCCCTTGACAATTCAAGGTGAGATTGGGGTGGGGACACAGTCAAACCATGTCACTACCAGAAGTTCAGAAATAAAAAAGATAAACTCCAAGTAATAAAGCAAATAACAGGTATTTATAAAATATTGCTTATGAACTTAGTATTCTGCAAAGAGCTTTGACAGAAAATTTTTACATAGGATTTGAATAGACCAACTGAAAAAAAAACATTATTTAATTGGAGTAGATCTAAATTGAAAAACTGCTGGGAGAGAGTTAACCTGCAACTCTTGCCCTTAAATCTCTCTGGATAATTGTAGCTGGTGAGATAGCTGGCTGAGAGCAGAGAGGGAAAGGAAGAAGGGAAGGGGGTCCTGAGAACCTGCCTGTCATTAGACCATCAGTGTCACTGGAATGCCCAGATATTGCTGGCCCAGAAATGACAAGATAATAGGTTCTTTAGCAGTTGAGTGACAGGATGAAATTTATTTTACTGAAAAGTAAAATTTTAAAATGTCACTCCAAGGTAGAACCAAGAGTTTCCTGTTGAGTTTCTATTGTACCCATAAGTGATTTCATTAATACCCCTCTCTTTCTGAGCTTGGGTCAGAAAGAAGTCTGATTCTTTGGCTTTAAAAGTGTTTTAAGTGCCTGGTACCTCTTAGCTGTGAGGGGAAGCCAGCTGTCTTAGGGAATGTCTTCCTGTGTTTCCTGTGTTTCTTCTGAGGAACAATGCAAATTGGAGAAAGATAACCTCCAGAGACAGGGTGAAGTAAAGTGCTAGTTTCAACCCAAAGAAGAAAACATCCAGAATGAGAAAAAGCTTCTCATGTCCGGTCTTCAATCAGCCTGGCCACACCTTTGTGTTCTCCACCTCTTTTCTGTCCTCAGTGCATTAGGTTAAGTTTTTCCCTCCACATTGAAGCTCAGCCTCCTTTCCAACTGTAATGGGAAACATTAGGCTTTCTACCATCCAACATACATTTGTATCCCATTACTTAAAAATGGAGCAGCTAATTCATTTCTCCAGCTTATATTTTTTAATACAGGACAGTCTCCTTAGGGAAGAGCTGGTGTTTGCTTATCTTAGGGTAATCAGTCTCAGACCCAGGCATTTCTTAGCATGAGGGAATTAGCCTTGACAGCCTCCACACTTCACAGTCCTTCCCAGTCTCCCAGACCCTCAGGGCCTTAAAACTTCGCCCTTCTTTTCCCTCCTTGAAACTTGTGAGAGTTTCATTTAATCAAAAACATTTAATACTAGTTCTTTAGGGTCCCACCTTTGTTTAAAACCTGTGCATCCCACTGGTATGGAGATAATCCAGATGCTTGGTTAAAACAAAATGAACAACAACAGCAATAACAACAACAACAAATATATATATACACACACATATATATATATTTAGATAGATAATGATATTGTTCAGCTGAAATCTCAAAACAATCATTTAAACTGAAATTCTCCATGAAGCCAGCCCACCCAGAAGTAACTCATCCTTTTTTTTAACACTCAGAGAGCTATTCAAGATGGATTTTAATGCATTTAATATTTCATACATTTTATTATAACTATTTCAGTATATATGCAAATATATATTTTGTACACACACACTCACACACATATTCTACAATTCTGTCTACTGGATCCTTAGCTCATTCAGAGTAGGGTTCTGTTGTTTTTCTTTGTATTTCCCAGCATATAGGTACTCACCAACATCAGTTAAATGAATGGATGAATATGTTAATATAAACATGAAAGCGATTTTATGTTTCAAATAGTGATTTCAAATAGGCCACTGCTGTGCTGGACCTCCCAGCAGGTAGCATGCTAGGATATTGAAGACATCCTTGTCAATGGTTTACACTGTCCTGTTTCAGCCTACATTTTGGCAAATGCAATGGATGGTTTTGTTTAAAGTTTGTATTTATTGCGTGGTCATACCATAGAGGATTAAGGAGCACCAGGATGTAAGAAGGTGATACAGTTGGGATGTTTTGTCCCCTCCAAATCTCATGTTGAAATGTGATCTCCAGTGCTGGAAGTGGGTCTGGTGACAGGTGAGTGGATCATGAGGGCAGATCCTTTATGAATGGTTTGGCACCATCACCTTAGTGATAAGTGAGTTCTCACTCAGTTAGTTTACATGAGATCTGGTTGTCTAAAAGAGTCTGGCACCTCACCCTTCTCTCTCTTGCTTCTGCTCTCACCATGCTTGCTCCCCCTTTGCCTTCCACCATGATTGGAAACTTCCTGAGGCCCTCACCAGAAGCAGATGCTGAAGGCATGCTTGTATAGCTTGCAGAACTGTAAACCAGTTAAACCTGTTTTCTTTACAAACTACCCAGCTCCAGGTATTTCTTTATAACAATGCAAGAATGGGCTAATAAAATTGATAATGAGTAGTGGGACTTTGCTGAAAAGATACCTGATGATGTGGAAGTAGCTTTGGAACTGGGTAACAGAAGCTAGAGGAGTTTGGAGGGCTGAGAAAAAGATAAGAAGATGAGGGAAAGTCTGGAACTTCTTGCAGACTGGCTGAATGGTTGTGATCAAAATGCTGATAGAAATACAGATGATGAAGGCCAGCTTGATAAGGTCTCAGATGGCAATGAGAAACTTATTGGGAACTGGAGGAAAGGTCACCCTTGTTACTCCCCAGTTAAAGAACTTGGCTTCATTGTGTTCATGTCCTAGGGCTTTGTGGAAGTTTAAACTCAAGAGTGATTACCTACGGTATCTGGCAGAAGAAATTTCTAGGCAGCAAAGCATTCAAAAAGTGGCGTGCCTGCTTCTAACACCCTAGATCAGATGCAGGAGCAAAGGAACGACTTAAAGTTGGAGTTCATATTTAAAGGGGAAGCAGAGCATAAAAGTTCGGAAAATTTGCAGCCTGGTCCTGAGGTAGAGAAAGAATCCGAGTGGTCTGGATAACAACCACTTGTTAGAGAGATTAACATGACTAAAAGGGAGCATGACTAAATGCGAAGGCATTTCAGAAATCTTTGATGCAGCCCTTCCCATCACAGGCCCAGAGACCTACAGGGAAAGAATGGTTTTGGGACCAGACCTGGGGTGCTGCTGCCCTGTGCAGCCTCATGATACTGCTTTCTGCATCCGGGCTGCTCCAGCTACAGCCAAGGCTCAGAGGACACCAGATACTGCTTGGGCTGCCACTCTGGACAGCACAAGTCATAAGCCCTGGGTGGCTTCCATGTGTTAAGCCTGCAGGCACACAGAATGCAAACAAGGAGGCTTGGCAATTTCTGCCTAGATTTCAGAGGAGGTACGGGAAAACCCTAGGTGCCCAGGCAGAAGCCTGCTGCAGGACAGATCACCCATAGATAAACTCTATTAGAGCACTGCTGAAAGAAATGTAGGGTTAGAACCCTCACACAGAGTCCTCACCGAGGCACTGCCTAGTGGAGCGGTGGGAAAGGGACAGCTGCTTTCCAGACCCAAGAATGGTACAGGCACCAGCAGCTTGCAGCCTCAGTGTGGCAAAGCCATAGGTACCCATCTCCGACCCATGACAGCAGACCCAGGAGGCGTACCCTGCAAAGTCACAGGGTCAGAGCTGCCCAAGGCCTCAGGAGTTCACTCCTCACAGTAAGACTTGGGACATGGAGTTAAAAGAGATTGTTCTGGAGCTTTAATATTTAATGTTTGCCCTGCTGGGTTTCAGACTTGTGTGGGGCCTATTGCTCCTTTCTTTTGGTCAATTTCTCCCTTTTAGAACGGGCATATTTACCCATTGCCTGTACCACCATTGTATCTTGGGAGTAAGTAACTTGTTTATCTTACAGGCTCATATGTGGAGAAACTCACCTCCAGATAAGACTTTGGACTTTGGACTTGAGGCTTTTGCCTGAAGTTAAGACTTTGGGGGACTATTAGGAAGGCATGATTGTATTAAATGTGAGAAGTACATGAGATTTGGGAAGTTAGGGGCAGAATGATATGGTTTGGATGTTTGTCTTCTCCAAATCTCATGTTGAAATGTGATTCCCAATGTTGGAGGTGGGACCTGGTGGGAGGTGACTAGATCATGGAAGTGGATCCCTCATGGTTTAGTGGTTTAGTACCATCCATTGGTGATAAGCAAGTTCTTGCTCAGTTCATGTAAGATCTGGTTGTTTACAAGAGTCTGGGACCTCCGCCTCCTCTCTCTCTTGCTCCCGTTCTCACCGTGTGACATGCTTGCTCCCTTTTCACCTTCTGCCATGATTGCGAGCTTCCTGAGGCCCTCACCAGGAGCAGATGCTGGAGGCATGCTTGTACAGCCTGCAGAACCATGAGCCAATTAAATGTTTTATTTAAAAATCACCCCTGTTTAGTTAGTTTGCAATTTGATGAAGTAAGCTTTGCAAAGTTAAGCCAGATTTTTTTTTCTACACCAGTTCCCAGAACATCATACTTGATATGAATATTCTTCCTACAGCCTGTAACTAGTGGATCTTTTATGCAGAAGACAGAAACAGGTATCTACTTTTTCTTTTTTAAAACTATTTGCAATTACTAAAATATGATTCTACATATAACAATGATAAAAAAGGTATACAAAAGGAAAAAGAAATCATTGTCAATTCTACTACCAAAAAGTAACTACTGTTAACACTTTAATTTATATTCTTTGAGATTTTTTTTCCTGACTCTATAGATGTGGCACATGCAAGTATGGGTTTGCCCCCTTTCTCTTCTTCTTTGAATACAAATAGTTACAGCAGGTGCCACCATATTAGTACTAAGTAACAACATTACCCTCTACTATAGTTATTTGGTTAGGTCCATGGATGGACAGTGACCCAAACTGGACCATTCAGAGTTACCCTGTCTCTGAGGATGAAGCTGCTGGAAATAATCTTTGACCATGTGAAATAAGAAACTGGGAAAACAGTCCAGGGTGAGAGAGATGCATAGAAGGAAATGGTCAAGAGAGAGCCCTGGCAGCATCCAAGTATCTGATTCCAATTATCTGAAGGCCTGGAGGAAACTAAACTATCTTTAGTTTCCCTGGTAGAGCAGATGCTATGGTATGCTGCTTTCCAGATCCTCCCCATCAGGACCAAGGTATCCACTGCCCGAGATGCCAGGAGAGTCGGTTACCAATGGCTCAAAGCTGAGTCAGTTCCTAGGATTTGCCCTTGTACTAAGGCAGCTGTTTGGACCAAGGCTGCACACTCTTTCCAGGATTATCCTACAAGCAATTATTGGTTAATATATCAATATAAAGGTCTGAATCCCTTGCCTCAAAAGGGAACAATGCCAGAGCTCACCATGGAATTAACTGTAGCATGGGTTGCACTGGCATCTCAGTTCAACTTTGCCCTTTGCTCTGTCCTGCTTCCTTCACTCTGTTACAGGTATTGATTCAAAGAGCACTGCCTAGAAAACTTTCTGTCTCCATCTGTTTCCTGGGAAGATTAACTTAAGCCAGTGGGTTTGGTAGAGCAGTCTAAATGTCCCACATAATGCTTTCTTGTTTTCTTCCCCTGTAATGTGGCATATAATGTATCATAATAAATCACTCTGGCCAAGTGTGGTGGCTCACACCTGTGATCCCAGCACATTGGGAGGCTGAGACGGGTGGATCACCTGAGGTCAGGAGTTAGAGACCAGCCTGACCAACATGGAGAAATCCCGTCTGTACTAAAAATACAAAACTAGCCAGGTGTGGTGGTGCATGCATGTAATCCCAGGTACTCGGGAGGCTGAGGCAAGAGAATAGCTTGAACCCGGGAGGTGGAGGTTGCGGTGAGTCGAGATCGCTCCATTGCACTCCAGCCTGGGCAACAAGAGCTAAATTCCATCTCAATAAAGAAATAAACAAACAAATAAATAAATGAATAAACAAACAAACCACCCACCATGAGTACTTAAGTTAGCACAAGTGGCTTCCTGTTATTTGCAACCAAAGGGCTCTAACTAACATATTATTTGGTTATGATAAATTTCTCAAAGTAACTGATGTTACACAAGAGCAATACATTTTTAAGATTTTAATCCCCATTGCCACATTATCCTTCAGAAATACTGCACTAGCTTACATTCTCATTAATAGTATGCCAAAGTAACCATTTCCTAGACTCTGTCCAACTCTGATATTAGCCTTTTTTACTTTTTCATTCAATAAATCTCTATTGAGTGTCTACTATGTGCCTGGCTATGTACTAGGGGCTGGGGATAAACCCTTGCCACAATGGAGCTTCCATTCTAGGTGTGAAGAGATAGACAATAAACAAGATAAGTAAGTGGTATTGTACACTAGAAGGTGGCAAATGTCATGGAGACACATAACACAGGAGAGGACAGGCAGTGCAGGAGGTAAGGGGCGTCCATGTTATGTGCAGGGGTCAGGGATGCCCTCTCTGAGAAGATGGCTTTTCGGCCAAGATTGGAAGAAGGTAAAGGAAAAAGTCGTAGGCATACTGGTAGCAGCAGAGGGGGTTGGGCAGGAAGAGCATCTGGGGCAGAGAAAACAGCCAAGACCAAGTTTTGGAGACTAGAGTATGCCTATTATGTTCAAGCAATAGCAACAAGGCAGTATGAAAAGGCAGGGGCAAACGGAGCAAGTGGGAGACTAGGAGATGAGGTTAGTGAGGTAATGAGGGCTGCCACATCGTCTTGAGGAAGGTGGCTTTCTCTTGGTGAGATGGAGAGCCACTGGAGGGATTTTAGTAGAAGAGTACGTGGTTCCCATTTATGATTTGAAGGGCACACCCTGGCATTAAGAAAAGACTACAGAACAGACGCAATGGTTCACACCTGTAATCCTAGCACTTTGGGAGGCCGAGGTGGGTGGATCACTTGAGGTCAGGAGTTCGAGATCAGCCTGGCCAACATGGCGAAAACCTGTCTCTACTAAAAATACAAAAATTAACCAGGCATGGTGGTGCATGCCTGTAGTCCCAGCTACTCTGGAGGCTGCATCATGAGAATTGCTTGAACCTGAGAAGCGGAGGTTACAATGACCGAGTTGGCACCACTGCACTCTAGCCTGGGCAACAGAGTGAGACTCTGTCTCAAAAAAAAAAAAAAGAAAGAAAGTAAAAAAAAGAAAAGAAAAAGAAAAAAAGAAAAGAAAAGACTACAGCCATGCATCACTTAATTGATGGGGTACTATTCTGAGAAATGCATTGTTAGGTGATTTTGTCATTGTGTGACCACCATAGAGTGAACTTAGACAAACTTAGATGGTGTGACCTACTACACACCTAGACTCTGTGATATGGTCTATTGCTCCTAGGCTACAAACCTGTACAGCATGCTGTTGGACTGAATACTGTAGGCAATTGTAACACAATGGTATTTGTGTATTTAAACACAGAAAAGCTACAGTAAAAATACAGTATTATAATCTTGCAAGACCACTGTAGTGTATGTGGCCTGTCACTGATTGACACATTGTTATGTGGAGCATGACTGTATAACAAAAAGTAAAATTGGGAGTAGGATGTGCTGGCTCTGCCAGTGCATACACTAAAATTGGAACTATATAGAGAAAATTAGCATGATCCTGTGCAAGAATGACATGCAAGTTCCTGAAGTATTTAATATTTTAAAAATACATTTTTAAAAATATTCGAAGTAGGAGAGCAGGTAGAAGACTTTGCCTATCTGCTTGACCAAAACTAATATTTCTTTGTTGTTTATTTTGCATCCAAACATTTTATATATAAATCGGTTGTTTGTATTTCTTCTATTGGGAATGGCCTATTTAAGACATTGGATGATTTTTCTATTAGAATATTTACCTTTTCGTATGAATTTTCAATGATATTTAAAATGTTGCTGTTTTTCATATATGTGTAGTTCTCTGTCCCCAGTTGTTCTTTCAGTTTAGTGCTGTTTATAATTTTTTTAGATAAAGACATTTTTAATTTTTATGAGAACAGATTTTTAAAAAACATTTTCTTTACAGGTTCTATGTTTAATATCATACTTGGTATTTTGCCAAGATTATTGCTTCAGTCTAGGCTTTTTTGTTTGCAAGCAATAAAAGCAGGCTTACTTAAAGGGAAATTCATTATAATACAGGGGATTTGAACTGGAACCCAGATGTAGAAGATTTAGCCAGGCTTCATGAGATATTGGGAATCAGGAATTGAAACCTTGTCCAGAACCAAAACATCCTTATCCTTTTCTCTAAGCTTGCCTTCTCTCTCCTCTCTGCTTCTCTCCAAGCAACTGCTTCATTCTCCTTTCCTCCTCTTTGACAAGTTGTTTATCTATACACATCACTGATGTGGCCGCCTCAGTTCCAAAACCACTGACAAGTGGACTGGTATCTCTGTGCCCCAATTTTAATTTGTGGGAAACAGAAGCTGATTTACACAGTTCATCTAGTAGATTGACTGGTCCAGGGATCAAGTTCCCACCTCTGCCCTCTCCCAACAAATGAGCTGTGGCCAGGGAGTATGGAAGTCACAAGATACAAGGGGCTTATCTTGAGGGGGGCATGTACAGAAAGAGCTGTTCTCACAGGGAATATGGGATATGTGTTGAGTCTTTGCCATAAAAGAATATAATCCACATTCGTATATATCTCAGTCTAGTACTCTTACAGTTTTTAAACTTTCCATATATCTAAAATAAATTTTTGTATTAAGTATGCTTTAGAACTCTCACATTGTTTTATTTTGTATTTTATTGCAAAAGGTTAGCCAGTTGTCCCAAAATGTGATTGAAAAATAAATTGAACATGTGCCCAAATTGCTATTGAAATGAACTAGATGTCTTAATTTTTAAACTATTTAAAATACTTTTGACAACTACTGCTATTTAAATAATGTTTACCTGATTGTTGGAAATTTCTCATGGTTATATGTTTGTTGTTTTCCCTTACCAGTTAAAAAACAGACCAAAGGCTAGGATCATACCAACAAGATTACTCTACCTAATGGCTCATCAACACAAAAAGAATATGGGAGCCTCCCCGAGGCCACTATGTTTACAAAATCCTTCTCCAGAACTTCGTGAAGAAACAACTGTTGATCAAAGAGTACAAACTTTCAGTTATAATATGAAGAAGTTTTGGGTATCTAAGGTACAGCATGGGTGGTGGTGGATATGTTAATTAATTTGATTGTGGCAATCCTTACACCATGCATAGGTATAGCAAATCATCACATTGTACACCTTGAATATATACAATCTTTGTCAATTAAATATTTTTTAAAATCACCCAGAAAGTTTTAAAAGTAAAGATTTCCCATGTTGAAAAGTAAAGAAATTAAAGAGAGAAAGAAAGAAAAGAAAAGGAAAATCCAGCTGAATTCAGAAAGGTACCATCAGGCAAGTGACAATCATGTCTTTCCCATCCTTTTTTACTTGTGAAAAAGCAAGGTCACGGGCCGGGCGCAGGGGCTCACGCCTCTAATCCCAGCACTTTGGGAGGCCGAGACGGGTGGATCACGAGGTCAGGAGATCGAGACTATCCTGGCTAACACGGTGAAACCCCGTCTCT
>NW_012115422.1:1768418-1779661 GCF_000951035.1 Colobus angolensis palliatus
AAAAAAAAAAGCAAAGTCACTACACCAAAGAAATCAGAGACTGTAGAAGCAGAAATCATTCAAACAAATTTTAAGGTCTGACAAGATTGTTATTATTTATTTCTAGGGGGTGTGTCATTGCCCAGCCAGATCCTTTTAAAATTCATTGTATCATAAATTAAAAAAAAAAAAAAAACCTAGTCAAATAACTGTAGCCTGAATGTCACAGTTGAAGTAGACGATTTCTAAAGTTTCCTAATGATTTTTAATGTTCCTACAAATGTAAAAATCCTTTACAAACATAAAAGTTCTAGTGAATTTACTGATTTACCAGTTTCCCATGTAAACATGCATTGGGCTGTATGAAACCATTAATCAAATATTGTATTCCCCAAAGGCGTTTAAAATCCACCAAAGTCAACACCTTCAAAGACTAATTTACCAAAGGCTCATTAAGAAATTAGCACACGTTTAATAATTATTTCAATAGAAAAGCAAACTATTTCTGTATAATATAAACCACAAAGTGGACACTGCACATGAGCACACTATAATATGATTTCCAAGAAAGTATTATCTTAAGACTGGGTGGTGACTGAAAGAGGAGAGGGATGGTCATCTCTTTTCCAGTTCTGTAATGGAGACTAGAAAACATTTTAAACAGCTTATTAAAAACCATTTTAGCAGTTTCTTTGAGATATAATTGACACCTGGTTGACTATGCATATTTTAAGTGTAGAATTTGATACATTTAGACATATGTGTATACCTGTGAAACCATCACCATAATCAAGATAATAAACATATTCATCACCCCAAAAAGGTTTCTTTTCTTTTCTTTTTTTTTTTTGAGATGGAGTCTTGCTCTGTTGCCCAGGCTGGAGTGCAGTGGCATGATCTCAGCTCACTGCAACTTCTGCCTCCTGGGTTCCAGTGATTCTCATGCCTCAACCTCCCAAATAGCTTGGACTACAGGCACATGCCAGCATGCTTGGCTAATTTTTATACTTTTAGTAGAGACGGGGTTTCACCATGTTGGCCAGGCTGGTCTTGAACTCCTGACCTCAAGTGATCCACCTGCCTTGGCCTCCCAAAATGCTGGGATTACAGGTGTGAGCCACCATGCCCAGCCCCAGAAAGTATTCTTTGTGTCCATTTGTAATTTTTTCCTCCAGCACTCCCCACCCCCAGAAAACCACTGATCTCCTTTCTGTCACTATAGATTAGTCTGCATTTTTTGGAATTTGATATACATGAAATCATACAGTATGCAATCTTTTTGGTCTAGCTTCTTTCATTCAGCATAATTATTTTGACATTCATCCACTTCATTGTGTACATCAGTACTTCATACTTTTTTATTGCTGAGTAGTAATTTATTGTATAGATATAGTAGTTTATCCATTCACTTTCTGTTGGGTATTTGGATTGTTTCCAATTTGGGGATATCATGAGCAAAGTACTATGAACATTCATATTCAAGTCTTACTATGCACATATGTTTCCATTTCTCTTACATAAATACCTAGTAGTTGAATGGTTGGGTCAGATAATAAATGCATGTCTAACTTCTTAAGAAACAACTAAACTGTTTTGCAAAAAGGTTGTGCTATTTTACATTTCTACCAACGCATATGAGAGTTCCTGTTCCTCCACATGCTCATCAACACTTGGTATGGTCAGTCATTTTAATTTTAGCCATTCTACTAGTGTGCAGAGGTGCCTCATTAATCTTGAGTGAAAGAACACAAGGAGAGAAAAAAAAAATTATTAGTGTTGATTCAGTCTAGCAAAGATGCCTTGAGTGAATCTCATGCTCCTTGGATCCCTAAAGCTGCCCAGGTTCTTGCTCCTGGTGAGCCTGGCTCTTTAGCTGATTTTATGATTTTATGAAAATCAGGCTTTTCCTCATCTTGTACTGGTAACAAATTTCACCCATCCGCCTTACCACAGCATCTTTGTCTCTAGATTCCATTGCCTCTAAACCAAATTCTATTCCTCTAATGATTTGGACATATGAGCCAATAACTCCACTTTTTGGCTTACTCTAGTTTGAGTCATGTTTCTCTCAGTTACAATTGAAATCATCCTGTGCCCAATCTTCCCCACATCTGTTCTGTGTGTCATGTACCCAGTGCCAAGCATAAGGTCTGGGAATCAGCAAGTACTGAATAAATAAACTAGTATCCTCTTAAAAATAAAAGACATTTTAGGCTGGGCATAATGGTTCACACCTTTAATCCCAGCACTTTGGGATGCTGAGGCAGGTGGATCACTTGAGCCCAGGAGTTTGAGACCAGCTTGGGTAACATAGTGAAACCCCATCTCTACAAAAACTTTAAAAATTTGCTGGGGGCATGGTGGCATGCATCTGTGGTCCCAGCTACTCGGGAGGCTGAGGTGGGAGGATTGCTTGAGCATAGGAGGTTGAAACTGCAGTGAGCAGAGATCACGCCACTGCACTGCAGCCTGGGCTACAGAGTGAGGCCCTGTCTCAAATAAATAAATAAATAAATAAAATAAAAGACACTTAATCGAATCTATAGATGACAAAAAACTAGAAGGGTTGCTTTGAGAGGCATAGTGCTTAAGCACACGTCTTCTGGAGTCAGACTGCTGGGTTTGAATCCTAGCTCTTTCATTTATTATATTACCTGTGTGACTTTGGGCATATATTTAACTTCTGTGTGTCTCAGCTTCTTCAAGCTTAAAATATTGTTTATAATAAGACCTGTCCCATAAAGTTGTTATGAGGATTACATGAGTTAATTTACAAAAAGCACTTAAACAATGCCTGACACATGCAAGTATTTTTTTTTTAATTTTTTTTGTTATTTTCATGCTATTTTTTTTTTTTTCAAACAGAGTTTCACTCTTGTTGACAGGCTGGAGTGCAATGGTGCAATCTTGGCTCACTGCAACCTCTGCCTCCCGGGTTCAAGAGATTCTCCTGCCTCAGCCTCCCAAGTAGTTGGGATTACAGGCACGTGCCACCACGCCTGGCTAATTTTGTATTTTTGGTAGAGATGGGGTTTCTCCATGTTGGTCAGACTGGTCTCGAACTCCAGACCTCAGGTGATCTGCCCACCTCGACCTCCCAAAGTGCTGGGATTACAGACATGAGCCACCGTGCCTGGCCTGTGCTCATAATTTTTGAATGATAGAGTTGAGATCGAAAAGGTATTGATACGCTATCAAGGAATGATATGCTAAAACCTCAGTTACTCAGTTACTGCATGAAATGCCTAACTTCCCTGAGAAGCAGTTTTTTTGTTTGTTTTTTTTTCAGTATTTAACCAGGCAAATATAAAGTCTCATATTCATTCAGGCTCAAATACCTGGAAATAAGACAGTTTAATAGAAGTTCATGGATTAAAGACTCTAAGTCTTCCTACACCATATCTTGCTTTGAAAAAAGAAAATATGAAAAAATTAAAAAAATTTAAAAGACCCTGAGTTAGGAAGTTGACATGAGATTAGCTGATGTCAAGTCCATTTTGAGCTGTTAAAATGGCAATGCTATTATAAAACTTGCAAAGATGAGACTCCATTGCTAGAAGTAGTGTGTCTTAATTATGGAAGATTATAATTTTTGAGTTATCTCCTCAGCACCCATCAAAATAGAGTATGTACTCAGCACTTTGAGGGGCTGGAAAGCCCTGGAGGAGGGTGAGAAGAGAGACAACCATGTAATTTGAAGAACAGTTGAGAGCCTTTAAAAGGCTTGTTCTGAACAACACAAGATGCAAAGCAGATGAAATAACAGTCTTCAGATATCAGAAGGACCGTCCTATAGAAGAGAGATGGGACTTCATCTGACTTGCTCCTGAAGCCCTGCAAGGAAGGGCCTGGTGCAGACTCCAGCCCAGTGGGAGGACATGCTCTTTCCCAGCGCCAGCTGCCTGGTGATGGAGGGCCGCAATCTACTGGTCCCAAGAGGAGCCGGATAAATGTCATTTCAGGGACACATGAACAAGGAATTCTAAATGGAAGATAGGTGGATCATTTAGGCCTGCTCTGTTTCATTTCATATTCTAAAAATGCATGACTCTTTTTTGAGATTTTTGTTTAGGTTTAAAGGAGGATAACCAAACACTAGACCAGTGAATTGCAGTTTCTAAAAAGTAGAAGCAGCTGCCTGTTGGCTTTGGTCCTAAAGGTCCATGGGAATGGAAAGAGGCATGACTGCCTCCCGGGACAGATTGTTCCCAACTGGTCTCACTTTCAGGATTGTGCCCACGTGGTCAAAGTTGAGTCTACTTTCCGTATTGCTGAGGCCTGTGGCCATAGCCATGGAAGGATGCGGAAGAAGCCGTGGTCCTGCCCCTGTGTAAGACGAAGACTTGTGAAACCACTGGGTTATCGTTTTTCATTCTGGTCACTTGCCATCAGCCTTGGAGGCATAGGAGACAGAGTAGATGGTGCAAATCCATCTGCAAGTGCATTTTCTTTCTAAAGAAGGTGTTGCCAGACTATTTGCTCATAGAACAACCACTGGCTAGATGAGCCCACACTAAGTAAACACAAAGGAATTAAAACAAATCGGGGGATCTGAATTCCTCTGTTTATTTACTCCACAGTGAAAGAGGCTTACTTTTCCTTTAAAAAAAGAACTTTGTTCTCAAAAGCTGCCCCACCTCTAATGCTACCTTTTTAAAAAGAAAAAATATACATATAAGAAGACAGTATATTAAAAGGCTATTGTTAAAAAAAATCTATTTCTCCTATATTGTAGATTTAAATAGCAGTGAAAAACAGCCCACAGATACTTTGATATACATGTGTGTTTATAGGGAAAAAAAAAGTAAGTATCAGGCTGTGCGCAGTGACTTATGCCCATAATCCCAGCATTTTGAGAGGCCGAGGTGCAAAGATCACCTGAGGTCAGGAGTTCGAGACCAGCCTGGCCAACATGGTGAAACCCTGTCTCTAAAAATACAAAACTTAGCCGGGTGTGGTGGCAGGCACCTATAATCTCAGCTACTCAAAGGCTGAGGCAGGAGAATTGCTTGAACCTGGGAGAAGGAAGTTGCAGTGAACTGAGATCATGCCATTGCACTCCAGCCTGGGTGATAGAGTGAGACTCCGTCTCAAAAAAAAAAAAAAAAAAAAAGAGTAAATATCTTGCAATATGAAAAATCTTAATTACAGCTTGTTTAACTAAATAGAGGCAGCAAGAGTGGTGAGTCACCCTGGATTATTTTTTTTTGTTTTGGGTTTTTTTTTTTTTTTCTGATTATAAGAGCAATATATGATCATGATAGGAAAATCTGGAAAAGTATGAAGTTTTCTATGTTCACAGAATGAATATAAAGCAAAAAAGTACATATTTTAGGTGGTTAGTTTTACATTTGTTAAATGTATTACTTTTTAAAAATGCTTTAAATGCCCTAATAATAAGTGCTGGCTGGTTAATCTCCCTCTGAGGATCTCAGAGCAATTTACCAATACCCCTGCTCTGACTGTAAAAAGGGTATGATGAGTCTTCCAGTCTTTAAAAGCATATTGATCCTTTCAAGCTCTTCACGTACTCAGCACTGATTAATTCATTGGAAAGTAGTCTCAATAGGGCATTGTTCTGATGCAATCTATGCTTATAACTTTGTTGACTCCTTTGCTGGCAACCAAGACACACTCAGAAAATTCTGGGTCAGAAAATAGAAGGCTAGCCTTTAAAGACCCTCAGTTAAGTATATGGCCAATTCAGTTTTACTAAAATTGTCTTCTCTTGGACAGCACATATACTAAAAAATTGGAGCAATACAAAGAAGATTAGCGTGACCCCTATGGAAGGATGACACACAAATTCATGACACATTGTATATTTTAAAAAGAAAAATTAATAAATAAAACTATTGGGGCCGGGCGCGGTGGCTCAAGCCTGTAATCCCAGCACTTTGGGAGGCCGAGACGGGCGGATCACGAGGTCAGGAGATCGAGACCATCCTGGCTAACACGGTGAAACCTCGTCTCTACTAAAAATACAAAAACTAGCCGGGCGAGGTGGCGGGCGCCTGTAGTCCCAGCTACTCGGGAGGCTGAGGCAGGAGAATGGCGCAAATCCGGGAGGCGGAGCTTGCAGTGAGCTGAGATCCGGCCACTGCACTCCAGCCCGGGCGACGAGACTCCGCCTCAAAAAAATAAATAAATAAATAAATAAAACTATTTTGCTAATGGGGTTTCCTTCTTTGTAGGACTATGAATTGGAGACAGTTCAGAGCTTACTAGCAGTCCTGAGCCCTGGGATTCCCTAAGTGTGGTCCCTGAACAAGCAGCGTAAATATTACCTGGGAATAGCAATCTGTGTTTTAATAAGCCCTCTAGGTGATCCGGAAGCATACGAAAGTTTCAGAATCACTGTCTTAGGTGTTTTCCCCCTAATGTAGAAATTAGCTCTAATTGACTCACACTCTCAAACTTCATTTACATGTATACATGGATTTGGGTGATGGTTATATGGGGACACACGTCCATAAAAATTATCTGAGCTTTACACTTAAGATACATACACTTTACTGAATTTAATTAAACCTATTTTAAAAAGAAAAAACACTGCTAAATTACATTTCTAAGAAAGTTGGCTGGGTTCAGCTTGTCTCTTGAATAAAGGTGGTGAGATCCAGGGGCCTTGCCCACAGCATCACTGCCATGATAAAGAGATTCCATGATACTGACAGCCAAGGACATCTGTGTGTAGCAACCCCAAAGACATTTATTGACATTGTTTAGCAGTCAGTCAGTCTCCAAGCAATAACCTCAACTTGTTTGACATCATCCTGGGTACATCTCTAAGTTGTGGGGCACAGCCACAGGAAACCCTAACATGAAACCAAAAGGGGCAGGTGGAAAAAAGTGCTGGACCTTTAAATTGGAGAAGGAAAGTATGAGAAACCTAGGAAGCAGTGATTAAATGCAGCCAATCAGGTGGTACGTACAAGTGTTGGGCAAGAGAGAAGCCGTGGTCAAAGGCCATGAGAGACACAGCAATGAGAGCAGAGCTGCCCAGGCAGCCTCTCTGCTGACCCGTAGAAGAGGATTGTGGGAAAGAGGGAAGAAGGATGACGCATGAGCCAAGAAAGGCTTCACAGGGCCACAGCTCTAGCAGGTGTCTGTCTGCTGTCTTGGCCCTAAGGACGAGGTGGAGACCCCTAAGAGCCCTGGTGTCAATTGGGCATCCAGTCTCAGAATCACAGAAATTCTGTACCTCAGTGCTGAAGTGTTTTGTGTGTCCCTAAATGAAAAGCACTCCCAGAGCTGGTAGGTCCCCATCCCGACCATGAAGAACTGTCTTCCTGATTGATCACCCCCTCTTTCACTGTCATGCAGTGAACTCACATTAGACTTTGTATCTGGGCCCATTTTTGCTCATTGCCACACTGCTGGGAAATGTGAACCATCCACAGTGAATGCTCAGGGAAAGAAAAGTTGAAGAAAAACTGCACCAGCAGGTGGACCCAGAGTCCCAACTATACTGTGCCCATGTGCCCAGCTGCCTGGCTGCTGCTCCCAGCCAGCTCCTGAGTCCTCAGAGATGCTTCTGCTTTTCCTAGGCTCCTTATATGAAATGTGGCTTTTTTCATGGAAGTATCCCCCACAAGGTATTTCCCAGTCCCGCCCTGCTCAGCTGAAATGTAAACAAATTCGAAATTGTTCCTACCTAAATCAGTGAAGTGTCCCTAAATTTCCTAGGCCATTTCAACCTGAAAAGCAGTTCTAGGCATTTTGGGTTTTAGCTCATACTCAGTTTTGTTTCTGATGCTTCAATTTCATATTTCACTATGGTGGATGTTTGTTAGTTCCCTTGGCTACTGAGCATTCAAACTTCATTTCTCTGTTGGGTGAGTCTTCTATTGCATAAATCTTGGTGGGAAAATGTCTCCCTCTCACTACAGAATTTCAAGGGGAGGGTACCCATTTCTCCATCCCTGAGGAGTTAGCATGAGGAGATTGGGGGCTGAGCTGAGCCAATCAGATGCTACCACTTGCAGCTTTACCTCTTAAGCAATAATGCAAAGATTGAGGCATCATTAAGAAATTATTCACTGGCCCGGCACAGTGTGTCATGCCTGTAATCCCAGCACTTTAGGAGGCTGAGGTAGGTGGATCACAAGGTCAGGAGTTCAAAACCAGCCTGGCCAAGATGGTGAAACCCTGTCTCTATTAAAAATGCAAAAATTGGCTGGGTGCGGTGGTGGGCACCTGTAATCCCAGCTATTTGGGAGGCTGAGGCAGAGAATTGCTTGAACCCAGGAGGCGGAGGTTGTGGTGAGCCAAGACCGCACCACTGCACTCCAGCCTGGCTGACAGAGCAAGACTCTGTCTCAAAGGAAAAAAAGAAAAGAAAAGAAACTACTCACAGGGCTAACAGCGCAGAGTCTAGTGTGTAGGGTCAGTGTCCACGGGCAGGTGAATTAGTGGCAGCTTCCTAGCTGCAAACTCTTTGGATGACAGCTCCTGGAACTTCCTAAAAATTCTTGCATGGCATTTCTTCTTAGTTCTTTGTCCCAAATTCTAGCTTTTCTTCTCAATTGCAGGCTAAATCAGACTCTAAGCCCATGTTTCTCTGTTTTTAGTCTCTGTCTGACATACACAAAACCAGGCATGGCAGCTGTATCAGAAGCACTTGAATTAGATGTCAAAAAGTATCCTTTTCTTTTCAGTAGTGCTTTTACTGTCAATCATTAGAATAGTTCAGATTAGTTTATGTTTTAGTGTTAAGTCATTCATTTATTATTTTTAAAATTTATCCTTTAATTTTAGATTCAGGGGTACATGCGCAGATTTGATACAAGGGTATATTGCATAATGCTGAGGTTTTGGCTTCTACTGATCCCATCACTCAGATTGTGAACATAAATACCCAATAGGAAGTTTTTGAGACCTTGTCCCCATCCATCTCTGCCTCTTCCTGGAGTCCCCAGTGTTTATTATTGCCATCTGTGTGTCCATGTATACTCAAGGTTTAGCTCTCACTTATCAGTGAGAACATGCAATATTTGGCTTTCTGTTTCTGCATTAATTCGCTTAGGGTAATAGCCTCTAGTTGCATCCAAGTGACTGCAAAAGATATAATTTTGTTCTGTTTTATGGCTGCATAGTATTCCATAATGTGTATGTACCACATTTTCTTTATGCAATCCACCATTGATAGGCACCTGGGTTGATTCCATGTCTTTGCTATGGTGAATAGTGCTGTGATGTCCTTTTGGTAGAATAATTTACTGTCCTTTGTGTATGTACCCAATCATGGGATTGCTGTGTTGAATTGTAATTACATTTTCAGTTCTTTGCAAAATCTCCAAACTGCTTGCAACAGTGGCTGAGCTAATTTACATTCCCACCAACAGTGTATAAGCATCCCCTTTTCTCTTTATCCTTGCCGTCTGTTTTTTTGTTTTTTTTTTTTAACTTTTTAATAATAGCCATTCTGACGGGTGTGAGACGGTATCTCATTATGATTTTGATTTGCATTTCTCCAGTGATTAGCGATGTTGAGCATTTTTTCACGTGTTTCTTGGCCCCTTGTATATCTTCTTTTGAGAAGTGTTTGTTCATGTCCCTTGCTCACTTTTTAATGCAGTTATTTGTTTTATTCTTGTTGCTTTAAGTTTCCTATAGAATCTGGATATTAGTCCTTTGTTGGATGCATAGTTTGTGAATATTTTCTCCCATTCTGTAGGTTGTCTGTTTACTCTATTGGCAATTTCTTTTGCTGTGCGGAAGCTCTTAAATTTAATTAGGTCCCACTTGTCAATTTTTGTTTTTGTTGCAATTGCTTTTGAGGACTTAGTTACAAATTGTTTGTCTAGGCCGATGTCTAGGAGGGTATTTCCTAAGTTTTCTTCTAGGATTTTTATAGTTTGAGGTCTTACATTTAACTCTTTAATCCCTCTTTTTCTAAAACAAAATTATTATTTTTAATTTTTGTGGGTACATACTAGATATTAATATTTATGAGTTATATGAGGTGTTTCGATACAGGCTTGCAATATGAAATAATCACATCAAGATAAATGGGGTATCCATCACCTCAAGCATTTATTCTTTGTGTGTCAGTCTGATTATAATTTAATTTAATTAGTTCTTTGTTATATTATATTATAACATATATAATTATATTAAAATGTACAATTATATTATTTTTTTACTTATAGTTAATTATATTATAATGTAATTATATTAAAATGTACAATTTTTAATTATATTAAAATGTACAATTAAATTATTTTTTTACTTATAGTTATCCTGTTGTGCTATCAAATACCAGGTCTTATTCATTCTTTCTAACTATTTTTTGTACCCATTAACCATCCCCACTTCCTCCTATACTTCCTCTTTCTATACTCAGTTTTTCGAGAGTTTTGTTTGTTTGTTTGTTTGAATTACGAAGGGATGTTAACTTTTTATCAAATGCTTTTTTGGCATCAATTGAAATGGTCATGTTTTTTGTCTTTCATTCTGTTAATATGATGTATCACATTGTTTGATTTGTAGATGTTGAGCCATCCTTGCATCCCTCAGATAAAGCCCACATGGTCATGATGAATTATCTTTTTAACGTATTCTTGAATTGCATTTGCTATTATTTTGTTGAGGATTTTTGCATCAATATTTGTCAGAGATATTGGCCTTTAGTTTTCTTTTTTTGATATGTCCTTGTCTAATTTTGGTATCAGAGTAATACTGGCCATGTAGAATAAGTTTGGAAGTATTCCCTCCTCCCCTATTTTTCAGAATAGTTGCAGTAAGATTGGTATTAGTTCTTCTTTAAATGTTTGGTAGAACTCAGCAGTGAAGCCATGGGTTCTGGGTTTTCTTTTGCTGGAAAGCTCTTTATTATGGCTTTGCTCTCATTATTTGTTATTGGTCTGTTCAGGTTTTGGATATCTTCATGGTTCAATCTTGGTAGGTTGCATGTGTCTAGAAATTTGTCCATTTCTTGTACATTTTCCAATGTATTGGCATATAGTTGCTCATAGTAGCCACTAATGATCCTTTGAATTTCTGTGGTGTCAGTTGCAATGTCTCCTTTTTCATCTCTGGTTTTGTTTATTTCAGTCTTTTCTCTTTTTTGCTTAGTCTGGCTAAAGGTTTGTCAATTTTTCTTTAACTTAAAAAAAAACCCACTTTTTGTTTCATTGATCTTCTGTGTATTTTGTTCATTTCAATTTCATTTATTCTGCTCTGATCTTTATTATTTCTTTTCATCTACTAATTTTGGGTTTGGTTTGCTTTTGCTTTTGCTTTTCTTTTTTTTTTTTTTT
>NW_012115422.1:1785191-1800608 GCF_000951035.1 Colobus angolensis palliatus
TTTTTTGAGATGGAGTCTCGCTCTGTTGCCCAGGCTAGAGTATAGTGGCGCGATCTTGGCTCACTACAAGCTCTGCTTCCTGGGTTCATGCCATTCTCCTGCCTCAGCCTCCTAAGTAGCTGGGACTACAGGTGCCTGCCACTATGCTCGGCTAATTTTTTTATAGTTTTAGTAGAGATGGGGTTTCTCTGTGTTAGCCAGGATGGTCTTGATCTCCTGACCTCGTGAACTGCCCACCTCAGCCTCCCAAAGTGCTGGGATTACAGGTGTGAGCCACTGCGCCTGGCCTCTATTTCTTTTAAAGACATTAGTAGGTGGTTTATTGGAAGATTTTCTTCTTTTTTGATGTAGTCACTTCCAGGTATAAACTTCCCTCTTAGTACTGGTTTCACTGTATCACTGTATCCCATAGGGTTTGACGTGTTATGCTTCCATTGTCATTTGTTTCAAGAAATTTTTCCATTTTCTTCTTAATTTCTTCATTGACCCAGTAGTCATTCAGGAGCATATTGTTTAGTTTCCATGTATTTGTATAGTTTCAAAAATTCGTCTTTTTTGTTTTGTTTTGTTTTGGTTTGTTTTTTGAGAGAGGGTCTTACTCCTGTCACCCAGGCTGGTGTGTAGTGGCACAATTTCAGCTCATTGTAGCTTCAAATTCCAGGCTCAGGTGATAGACCTCAGCCTCCCGAGTAGCTGAGAATACTGGCATGTGCTGCTGTGCACAGCTAATTTTTTGTATTTTTAGTAGAGATGGGGTTTCGCCATGTTGCACAGGCTGGTCTTGAACCCCAGGGCTCAAGTGGTCCAATCACCTTGGTTTCCCAAGGCCTAGTATCGTCTTGTTATTGATTTCTAGTTTTATTCCACTGTGGTCAGAGAAGATGCTTGATGTCATTTCAATTTTGGGTAAAATGTTTTTGAACTTGTTTTGTGACCTACATATGGTCTATTCTTGAGAATGATCCATGTGCTGAGGAAAGGAATGTGTACTGCAGCCATTGGATGAAATGTTCTGTAAATATCTATTAAGTCAATTTGCTCTATAGTGCAGATTAAATCCAATGTTTCTTTGTTGATTTTCGGTCTGGAAATTCTGTTCAATGCTGAGAGTGGGGTGTTGAAGTCTCCAGCTATTATTGTATTGAGATCTCTCTCTCTCTCTCCTTAGCTCTAGTAATATTTGCTTCATATATTTGGGTGCTCCAATATTGGGTGCATCTATAGTTAGAATAATCATATCCTCTTGCTGAGTTGACCCCTTTATCATTATGTAGTAACCTTCTTTGTCTCTTCTTAAAGCTTTTGTCTTCGGATTTATCTTCTCTGATATAAATATAGCTACTTCCATTCTTTTTTGGTTTCCATTGGCATGGAATATCTTTTTCCATCTCCTTATCTTTCAGTCTATGTGTGTCTTTACAGGTGAGGTGTGTTTCTTGTAGGCAACAGATCACTGGGTTTTGTTTCTTCATCCTTTCAGCTACTATATGTCTTTTGATTGGAGAATGATATGATTTGACTCTGTGTCCCCACCCAAATCTCATCTTGAATTGTAATCCCTATAATCCCCATGTGTTTGGGGAGGGACCTGGTGGGAGGTGATTGGACCATGGCGGCTGTTTCCCCAATGCTGTTCTTGTGACACTGAGTGAGTTCTCACAAGATTTGATGGTTTTATAAGTGTTTGACAGTTCCTCCTTCACATGCTCTCTCTCTCGCCTGCTGCCATGTAAGACATGCCTGCTTCCCTTTCTGCCATGATTGTAAGTTTCCTGAGGCCTCCTAGCCATGCATAACTGTGAGCCAATTAAACCTCTTTCCTTTATAAATTCTGCAGTCTCAGATATTTCTTTACAGGAACCGAAAATGGACTAATACAGAGAGTTTAGTCTGTTTACATTCAATGTTATTATTGATAAAGTAAGGACTTAGTCCTGCAATTTTGTTATTTGGTTTCCAGTTGTTTTGTGATCTTCCTTCTTTTCTTCTTTCCTGTCTTCCTTTTAGTGAAGCTGATTTTCTCTGGTGGTATGATTTAATTTCTTGCTTTTCATTTTTTGTATACCTACTATATGTTTTGTTTGTTTGTTTGGTTTTAGATGGAGTCTTCCTCTGTCACCCAGGCTGCAGTGCAATAGAGCATTCTCAGCTCACTGCAATCTCTGCCTCTCAGGTTCAAGTGATTCTCCTGCCTCAGTCTCCCATGTAGCTGGGATTACAGGCCCATACCACCATGCCCAGCTAATTTTTATACTTTTATTAAAGATGGGGTTTCACCATGTTGGCCAGGCTTGTCTCAAACTCCTGACCTCAGGTGGTCCACTCACCTCTATTGTATGGTTTTTGACTTGAGGTTATGATGAAGCTTGCAAATACTATCTTATAAGCCATTATTTAAAGCTGATATCAACTTAACACTGTTTGCATAAACAAATGCAAAGAAAAGTAATAAAAATGCTATACCTTAACCTCATTCCCCTGATTTTTAACTTTTTGTTATTTCTACTTATATTTTATTATATTGCCTGTCTTGAAAAGTTGTTGTAGTTATTATTTTGACTGGTTCATCTTTTTGTTTTCCTATTTAAAATATCAAGAATAGTTTACACACCACAGTTACAGCATTATAATATTCTTTTTCTTTTTTAATCTGTGTAATTATCATCATCAGTGAGTTTTGTACCTCCAGATGATTTCTCATTGCTCATTAACATCCTTTTCTTTCTGATGGAAGAACTTTCTTTAGCAATCCTTGTAGGACAGGTCTGGTGTTGAAGTCTTTCGGCTTTTGTTTCTGTGGAAAAGTCTTTACTTCTCCTTCATGTTTGAAGAATATTTTCACTGGATATACTATTCTAGGGTAAGCTTTTTTTTTCCTTCAGCACTTTCAATATTTCATATACTCACTCTTGGCCTGTAAGCTTTCCACTGAAAAGTCTGCTGCCAAACATACTGGAACTCTCCTGGATTTCATGTGTTTCTTTTTTCTTGCTGCTTTTGGGATCCTTTCTTTATTCTTGATTTTTGAGAGGTCAAGTACTTCTTAAAATTATTTTATTTCTTCCATGATGATTTACAGAAACTATCTTCAAACCAGTACAAATATTTCACAAATAATATCTGACCACTTCTAATGAATTGAGTAATTTTTTGCACAGTAAGCCACCTCACATTTTTCAGCAAGAAGAACATTAAATTTGAATAGTAAAGACATTACATAATTAATTAGGACACAATTAGAATTTGCTTTAAATATTTTTTGGGGGGAAGGGGACACCAAATTTCTACTCAATGAAGAGAAACATTTTTACAGTCCAGAGGTCTTTTATTTATTTATTTATTTTTAATACCTATTATGCCATGAATTCATAGGGAATAGGTTCCAGCAGCTTGGGCTCCTTCCCACTGGTTCTCACAAAGTGTGCTTCTCTGGGTGGAGCAGGCTGGCGCTTCAGTTGAACCAAGTACCTTTCTCTTTGGCTTCCTTCTCTATCTGATCATTTTTCTTCATAGGTTTCAGGAAGCTACCACGTTTCTTAGAGTGCTTAATGTGCTCAATACACACATTAATTCTCTTGGCAAGAATCTTGCCCTAAATTACTTGTTTACAACAATGCCAACAGCATGCTAGGGAACATCACAGACTCTTCCAGTTTTGCCATGATAACACTTGTGGGGCATTCCTTTTTGAACAGTACCCATTTCCTTGATGTCTACAATATCATCTTCCTTACAGATTTGCATATACATGGCCAAAAGAACAACTCCATGTTTTCTAAAAGACCAACATACATTGGTGCCTGTCTTCTTTCCCTTTGTTTTTGTCATTTTGGTGAATTACTGGAAGATGGCAGCTCCAGCCAAAAGGAAGCAGAAGTTTGATTATTAAATGCCTTGTGGTAGTCTTCTTTAGGTTAAATCTGCTTGATGTTCTATAACCTTTTTGTACTTTGATATCGATATCTTAGGATATTCCTTAGGATATTAATAATATCCTAATGTTACTACTAATGTCACAGGGGGTGTACACCATGTGATATTATTCATAATATCCTAGGGGAATGTTACTCTTAATGTCATAGGGGGTATACACCATGTGTGTACACCCCCTGTGATTTTATTTGTAATATCCTAGTGGGATGTTACTTCTATAAATTTAGGAAGTTCTCTGTTATTATTCCATTGAATAAACTTTTCACCCCTATCTCTTTCTCTACCTCCCCTTTAAGACCAATATCTCTTAGATTTGCCTTTTTGAGGCTATTTCTAGATCTTGTAGGCATGCTTCATCGTTTATTCTTTTTTCTTTTGTCTCCTCTGACTGTGCATTTTCAAATAGTCTGTCTTCAAGCTCACTAATTCTTTCTTCTGCTTAATCAATTCTGCTATTAAATGCCTCTGAAGCATTCTTCAGTACGTGGATTATATTTTTCAAGTCCAGAATTTCTACTTGATTATTTTTAATTATTTGAATCTCTTTGTTAAGTTTATGTAACAGAATTTTGAGTTCCTTCCGTATGTTATCTTCAATTTCTTTTGAGTTTCTCAGAACAGCTATTTTGAATTATCTGCCTGAAAGGTCACATATCTCTCTTTCTTCAGGACTGGTCCCTGTTGCCTTATTTGTTCATTTGGTGAGGTCATGTTTTCCTGAATGGTGTTGATGCTTGCAGATATACATCAGTGTCTTGGCATTGAAGAGTTAGGTATTTGTTGTTGTCTTCTCAGCCTGGGTTTCTTTGTACCCTTCTTTGTGTCCTTCTTCGGAAATCTTTCTGGTATTCAAAAATACTTGGGTGTCATAATCTAAGCTGTGTCTGCATTAGCAGGCATCCCAAACCCAGTAACCCTGTGGCTCTTGTAAACTCATAGAAGTAAAGTACTGCCTTGGTGGTCTTTGATTAGAGCCATAAGAACTCTCTGGATTACCAGACAGAGACTCTTGTTCTCTTCTCTTACTTTCTTCTAAACAAACACAATCTTTCTCAATCTATGCTAAGCAGCCTGGAGCTGGAGGTGGGGTGACACAAGCACCCCTGTGGCCACCACCACTAGGACTGTGCTGGGTCATACCTGAAGCCAGCACAGCACTGGGCCTCTTCCAAAGCCCACCTATATTTTCTCAAGGACCTAGTGCTTTACAATCAGTAGGTGGCAAAGCCAGGTAGGCTTGTGTCCTTCCCTTCAGGTCAGTAAGTTCCTCTAAACCCTGGGTAGGTCCACAGAGGCTGTCCAGGAGCCAGGGACTGGAGTCAAAAAACTTAGAAATCGACTTGGGTTCTATTGTACTGCTACTGAGCTGGCTCTCAATCCAGGAAATGCAGTCCTTCCCACTCTTTGTTCGTCTTTCCACAGGCAAAGGAGCCTCAGCCCGTGGCCACCATCACCAGAGGCCCAAAGGGAGTACTGCACCCCCCCGTGATATGGTTTGTATCACATATGGAGAGGGTGATACTACTCCCCATATCACGGGGGGTGTACACCCCCCGTGATATGGTTTGTAATATCCAGGGAGATATATCCATGTGTGTACACCCTGTTGTATTTTTCATAGTATCCTAGAAAAGTGTTACTCCTAATGTCACAGTGGGTGTACACCATGTGTGTACACTCTGTGATATTATTCATAATATCCTAGGGGGATGTCCCATGGGTGTACACTCTGTGATATTATCTGTAATATCCTAGGGGATATTAGTCTTAATGTCACATGGGGTGTACATGATGTTTGTACATCCTGTGTTGTTATTTATAATATCATAGGGGGATGTTACTCCTAGTGTCACGGTGAGTGTACACAACGTGTGTGCACTCCCAGTAATACTCAAGGGAGATATTATTCCTAATATCACAGTTGGCATACACCCTGTGATATTATTTGTAATATTCTAGGAAGATATTACTCCTAATATTACAGTGAGTGTACACACTGTGATGTTATTCGTAATATCCAAGGGGGATGTTACTTCTAATGTCACAGTGGATGTACATCCTGTGATATTTTTGGTAATATCCTGGGGGGATGTTACTCCTAATGTGTACACCCGGAGATATTATTCATAACATCCTAGGGGGATGTTACTCCTAATATTACAAGGGGTGTACACACTGTGATATTATTCATAATATCCTAAAAAATGTTACTCCTAATGTCACAGAGGGTGTCCACCCTGTGATATTATTCATAATATCCTAGGGGAATGTTACTACTAATGTCACAATGGGTGTACACCCTGTTATATTATTCATAGTATCATACTGGGATGTTACTCCTAACGTCACAGGGGGTGTACTCCCTGTGGTATTATCCATAATATCTTATGGGGATATTATGCCTAATGTCACAGGGGGTGTACAACTTGTGATATTATTCGTAATATCCTAAAAAGATGTTACTCCTCATGTCACAGGTGGTGTACATGATGTGATATTATTCGTAATACCTTAGGGGGATGTTACTCCAAATGTCACAGAGGGTGTACACCCTGAGATATTATTCATAGTATTTTGGGGGGGCATTACTCTTAATGTCACAGGGGGTGTATACACTGTGATATTATTCTTAATATCCTAGGGGAATGTTACTTGTAACGCCACAGGTGCTGTACACCTGTAATATTATTCATAACATCATAGGGGGATGTTACTACTAATGTCACAGGGAGTGTATACCCTGTGATCTTCTTCCTAATATCCTAGGGGGATGTTACTCCTAATGTCAGAGTGGGTGCACACCCTGTGATATTATTCGTAACATCCTAGGGGAATGTTAATGTCACAGCAGGTGTACATCATGTGTGTACACCTCCCTGTGATATCATTTGTAGTATCCTAGTGGGATGTTACTTTTAATGTCACAGGGAGTGACACCATGTGTGTATACCTCCTATGATAATATTTGTAATATCCTAAGGGAATGTTATTCCTAATGTCACAGGGGGTGTACACCATGTATGTACACACCCTGTAATATTATTCGTAATATCCTCGGGGGATGTTACTCCTAATGTAACTTGGGGTGTACACCCTGTGTTATATTATTCGTAATAAACCCTGGGGATTTTACCTTTAATGTCACAGGGATTGTATACCATGTGTGTACAACCCCTGTGATATTATTCATAATATGCCAGGGGAATATTATCCCTACTATTTTAGTGGATGTTACACTACGAAACAGGGTTTGTACATCATGTGTGTACACCACAGGGGGTGATATCATTCCTAATATCCTAGGTGAATGTTACTCCTAATGTGTGTACAAGCCCTGTGATATTATTTGTAATATCCTAGGGGGATGTTAATCTTAATATAACTTGGGACGTACAACGTGTGTGTATACCACCTGTGATATCATTCCTAATGTTTTAAAGGGACGTAACTCCTAATGTGTGTACAAGCCCTGTGATATTATTTGTAATATCCTAGCGGGATGTTAATCTTAATGTAACTTAGGGTGTATAATATGTGTGTACACCACCTGTGATATTATTCCTAATATTTTAAAGGGACATTACTCCTAATGTTACATGGGTTTTATAGCATGTGTGTACAAGCCCTGTGATATTATTCGTAATATGCTAAAAGTATGTTTCTCCTAATGTCACAGAGGGTGTACACTATATGCGTAAAACCCTTGTGATATTATTTGTAATATCTTAGGTGAATGTTACTTCTAATGTCACAGGGGATGTACACTGTGTGTGTACACCATCTGTCATATTATTTATATTTTAGTCAGATGTTACTCCTAATATTACAGGAGGTGTACACCATGTGTGCACACCCCTTGTGATACTATTCATAATATCCTAAAGTGACATTACTTCTAATGTCACAGGGGGTGTACCCCATGTGTGTAATACGCCAGTTATATTATTCATAATATTCTATGGGGATGTCACTTCTAATATCACAGGAATAACATACCATGTTACTCCTAATGTCACAGAGGGTGTACACCCTGTGATATTATTCATAATATCCTGGGGGAATGTTACTACTAATGTTACAGTGGGTGTACACCCTATTGTATTATTCATATATTAATATTATATTCACCATGTGGTTACACCCCCTGTGATATTATTCATACTATTTTAGGGGGATGTTATTCCTAACGTCACAGGGGAAGTCCACCATGTGTGCACACTCCCTGTGATAGTATTCATAATATCCTAAAGCGATGTTACTTCTAATGTCACAGGGGGTGTACCCGATGTTTGTAAACCACCAGTGATATTATTTGTAATATCCTACGGAAATGTCACTGCTAATTTCACAGGGGATTACACGATGTGTGTACAACTTGTGATATTATTCGTAATATTTTAGGGGGATGTTACACCTAATGGCACAGTGGGTGCACACCCTGTGTGTATACCCTGTGATATTATTCCTAATATTTTAGGAGGATGTTACTCCTAATGTCACAGTGAGTGTACACCATGTGTGTATGCCCTGTGATATTAATCATAATATACTAGGGGGATGTTAGTTCTAATGTGACAGTGGGTGTACACCATGTGTGTATATCCTGTGATATTATTTGTGTTATCATAGGGGGATGTTATTTCTAATGTCTCAGTGGGTTCTCACCCTATGATATTATTTGTAATATCCTGGGGAGGTATTACTCCTAATATCACAGTGGGTGTACATGCTGTGTGTACACACTGAAATAGTATTTGTAATATCTTAGGCGGATATTACTCCGAATATAACAGTGAGTGTGAACCCTGGGGTATTATTCATAATATTCTGGGGAGACATTACAGGAGGGTGTGGACACCCCATTCTCGTGATATTGTTCCTAATATCCAGGGGGGGCAGGATGACATTACTCCCAATATTGCTGCTGTATTACTCCCATATCGCAGGATGTGTACAACCCTCCTGTGATATTGTTCCTAATATCAAGGGAGGGAGAGGATGATATTACTCCCAGTATCCCGGGGGGTGTACCTCCCCCGTGATATTGTTTTTCATATCTAGAAGAAGAGAGGTTGATATTACCCTCAATATTGCAGTGGGTGTATACTCACCCTGAGTTATTGTTCCTAATATCCGCGGGGGGGCGGGGAGAGGATGATGTTACTCCCAATATTGCAGGAAGTATACATTCCCCCTGTGATATTGTTCCTAATATCTAGTGGAAGAGAGGATGCTGTTACTCCCAATATCTCAGAAGGTGTATACCCCTCTGTGATATGCTTTGTAATATCCAGGGAGTGGGGGAGAAAGTGATACTATTCCCCATGTCATGGGGGTTGTACGCCTTCCTGTGATATGGTTCATAATATCCAGAGGTGGAGAGGGTGATACTACTCCCCAAATCGTGGGGGATATAAGGCTTCCACCAATGTTCTCTTAAGGCCCAAAAGCTCTTCATGAAGTCAGCTGTGGTGAATATTGCCAGACCTGGGACTCACTTTTCAGGCCAGTGTGCTCTCCTCTGGCCCAGGACAGGTCTAGAAATGCTGTCCAAGACCCTGGAATCAGGGATCCCAAGAACTCACCTAGTGCTCTATTCCACTATGGCTAAGCTGGTACCTAGGGCGCAAGATAAAGTTCCCTTTTACTTTTCTCTCTGTTTTTCTCAAGCAGATGGAGTCTCTCACCGTGGCCATCACAGCTGGGAATGTGCTGTGTCTCACCTGAAGCCAGCATGTCTCAAAGTCTCACCCAAGGCCCACAGTATATTGCTGCTAATTATTCAGGGCCCAAGGGCTCTTACTCAGCAGATAATGGGTCCTGCCATGAGTGAGTCCTTCCTTTCAAGGCTGCAGGTTCCCTTCTGGCCCAGGGTGTGTCCAGAAATGTCTAGGAGCCAGGGCCTGGAATGGGGTCCTCATGACGCTGCCCAATACCCTATCCTAGTGTGGATAAACTGGTATCCAAGATGCAAAACAAAGTCTTCCCCACTCTTCCCTCTCCCTCTCCTCCCCTCAAGTGGAAGGATAGGGTCTCTTTTGCAGCTATAAGCTGTGTAGCCTGGGTTTGGCGGGGGTGGCATAAGCACTCCCTTAGCCACCCTGGCTGCTCTCTTACTAGGTCATGTGCCCCCTGAGTCAACTGGCTCTGAGCCCAGCTCAACACTAGGACTCACCTAGGAGTTGCAGTCCTGTGGCCTAGACTACCTTTCAAGTTTATTTAGGGACCCAGAGCACTGAAGCCCGCAGTGGCAAGGTCTGCCAGCATTCAAGTTCTGTCCACTGGGATGGGCGATTCCCCTCTGCCTGGGGCCAGTCCAAATGCTCAGTCTGTGGGCAGGCATCAGCTAAGTACAACCACATTCTGCTTTCCATTGTGACAGGGCAGCACTGAGTTCAATGCAAAATCTCACAATTGCTGCGTTCTCTCTCCCCAAGCACAGATTCTCTGCACAACACAGCCACTGCTAAGGGATGAGAGAGAGAGCTAGTGTTGACAATTCAAATCTGTTTTTCTTATCCTTTCCAATGCCTCTTTCAGGGATACGAAATTAAAACCAGGTACTATGAGTACTCACCTGATTTTTGGATCTTATGAAGGTGCTTTTTTGGATAGATGTTAAATTTGGTGTTCCTGCGAGGGAGGGAGGATCAGTGCAGCCTTCTATTACGCAATCCTTTTCCACCCTTCTGCCCCTCTTTAATCCATCTTAAGTTAATTTTTGTATATGGTGAGAGGTAGGAGTCCAGTTACATTCTTCTGCATATGGTTAGCCAGCTATCCCAGCACCATTTATTGAATAGGGAATCCTTTCCCATTTGCTCATTTTTGTTGACTTTGTCAAAGATCAGTTGGTTGTAAGTATGTGGTTTTATTTATGGGTTCTCTATTCTGTTCCATTGGTCTGTGTGTCTCTTTTTGAACCATACCATGCTGTTTTGGTTACTGTACCCTTGTAGTATACTTTGAAGTTTGTTAATGTGATACTTCTGACTTTATTCTTCTTCTTAGAATTGCTTTGTAAGCTATTAATTTAACAAAATAAAAAAAGTGATCATTTTCAAAATTTAACCCAGAATAGAAGGAAAGACTGAAAAAGATTGTTTTTAAAAATAAGATTCCTGAGGGGTGGAGGGGGGTCAGGCAACATGGCCAAATAGAAACAGCTCCAGTCTGCAGCTCCCAGCGAGATCCATGCAGTAGGTAGGTGCTTTCTGCATTTCCAACTGAGGTACCTGGTTCATCTCACTGGGACTGGTTGGACAGTGGGTGCAGCCCATGGAGGGAGAGCCAAAGCAGGGTGGGGCGTGACCTTACCCGGGAAGCACAAGGGGTGGGGGATTTCTCTTTCTTAGTGGGAGATTGTACCAGGAGAAACAGTACACTCCTGCTCAGATACTGTGCTTTTCCCATGGTCTTCACAACCAGCAGACTGGGAGATTCCCTCCAGTGCCTGGCTTGGCAGGTCCTATGCCCACAGAGCCCAGCAAGCTCAGATTCATTGGCTTGAAATCCTCACTGCTAGTACAGCAGTCTGACATTAACCTAGGGTGCTGGAGCTTGGTTGGGGGAAGCGTGTCTGCCATTGCTGAGGCTTGAGTAGGCAGTTTTATGCTCACAGAGTAAACAAAGCCACTGGGAAGTTCAAACTGGGCAGAGCCCACCACAGCTCAGCAAGGCCAACTGCCTCTCTAGATTCCACCTCTGTGGGCAGGGCATTTCTGAACAAAAGACAGCAGCCTCAGTCAGGGACTTACAGATAAAACCCCCAACTCTCTGGGACAGAGCACCTAGAGGAAGGGGCAGCTGTGGGTGCAGCTTCAGCAGACTTAAACCTCCCTGCCTGATAGCTCTGAAGAGAGGAGTGGTTCTCCCAGCACGGCATTCAAGCTCTGATAATGGACAGACTGCCTCCTCAAGTGGGTCCCTGACCCCCCAGTAGCAGATACCTCATACAGGAGAGCTCTGGCTGGCATTTGGCGGGTGCCCCTCTGGGGAAAAGCTTCCAGAGGAATGATCAGGTAGTAAGAGTTGCTGTTCTGCAGCCTCTGCTGGTGATACCCAGGCAAACAGGGTCTGGAGTGGACTTCTAACAAACTCCAACAGATTGCAGCTGAGGGGCCTGACTGTTAGAAGGAAAACTAACAAACAGAAAGCAATTGCATCAACATCAACAAAGAGGATGTCCACACCAAAACCCTATCCGTAGGTCACCAACATCAAAGACCAAAGGTAGATAAAACCAAAAAGATGGGGAGAAACCAGTGCAGAAAGACTGAAAATTCCAAAAAGCAGAATGCCTCTTCCCCTTCAAAGGATCGCAACCCCTCACCAGCAAGGGAACAAAGCTGGATGGAGAATGAGTTTGACAAATTGACAGAAGTAGGCTTCAGAAGGTGGGTAATAATAAACTCCTCCAAGCTAAAGGAGCATGTTCTAACCCAACAAGGAAGCTAAGAACCTTGAAAAAAAGGTTAGAAGAATTGCTAACTAGAATAACCAGTGTAGATAAGAACATAAACAAGCTGATGGAGCTGAAAAATGCAGCACAAGAACTTCGTGAAGCATACACAAGTTTCGATAGCCAATCAATCAACCGGAAGAAAGGACATCAGTGATTGAAGATCAACTTAATGAAATAAAGCGAGAAGACGAGACCAGAGAGAAAAGAGTGAAAAGAAACGAACAAAGCCTCCAAGAAATATGGGACTTTGTGAAAATACCAAGTCTTCATTTGATTAGTATACCTGAAAGTGACCGGGAGAATAGAACCAAGTTGGAAAACACTTTTCAGGATATTATCCAGGAGAACTTCCCCAACCTAGCAAGGTAGGCCAACATTCAAATTCAGGAAATACAAAGAACACCACAAAGATATTCCTTGAAAAGAGCAACCCCAAGACACATAATCAATCTTCAGATTCACCAAGGTTGAAATGAAGGAAAAAATGTTAAGTGCAGCCAGAGAGAAAGGTCGGGTTACCCACAAATGGAAGCCCATCAGACTAACAGCAGATCTCTCTGCAGAAACCCTACAAGCCAGAAAAAAGTGGGGGCCAATATTCAACATTCTTAAAGAAAGGAATTTTCAACCCAGAATTTCATATCCAGCCAAAGTAAGCTTCATAAGTGAAGGAGAAATAAAATCCTTTACAGACAAGCAAATGCTGAGAGCAGGCCTGCCTTACAAGAGCCCCTGAAGGAAGCACTAAACATGGAAAGGAACAATTGATACCAGCCACTGCAAAAACATGCCAAATTGTAAAGACCATCAACGCTATGAAGAAACTGCATAAACTAATGGGCAAAACAACCAGCTAGCATCATAATGACAGGAGCAAATTCACACATAACAATATTAACCTTAAATGTAAATGGGCTAAATGCTCCAATTAAAAGACACAGCCTGGCAAACTGGATACAGAGTCAATACTCATCAGTGTGCTGTGTTCAGGAGACCCATCTCATGTGCAAAGACATACACAGGCTCAAAATAAAGGGATGGAGGAATCCTAGTCTCTGATAAAACAGACTTTAAGCCAACAAAGGTCAAAAGAGACAAAGAAGGGCATTACATAATGGTAAAGGGAATAGTACAACAAGAAGAGCTAACTGTTCTAAATATATATGCACCCAATACAGGAGCACCCAGATTCATAAAGCAAGTTCTTAGAGACCTACAAAGAGTCTTAGACTCCCATTCCACTGTCAATGTTAGACAGATCAATGAGACAGAAAATTAACAAGGATCTCTAGGACTTGAACTCAGCTCTGGACTAAGCAGGCCTAATAGATATCTATAGAACTCTCCACCCCAAATCAACAAAATATATATTCTTCTGAGCACCACATCGTACTTATTCTAAAATTGACCATGTAATTGGAAGTAAAACACTCCTCAGCAAATATAAAAGAACAGAAATCACAACAAACTGTCTCTCAGACCACAGTGCAATCAAATTAGGACTCAGGATTAAGAAACTCACTCAAAACTGCACAACTACATGGAAACGGAACAACCTGCTCCTGAATGACTACTGGGTAAATAACAAAATGAAGACAGAAATAAAGATGTTCTTTTAAACCAATGAGAACAAAGACACAATGTACAAGAATCTCTGGGACACCTTTAAAGCAGTGTGTAGAGGGAAATTTATAGCACTAAATGCCCACCAGAGAAAGCAGGAAAGATCTAAAATCGACACCCTAACATCACAATTAAAAGAACTAGATGGCCGGGCGCGGTGGCTTAAGCCTGTAATCCCAGCACTTTGGGAGGCCGAGATGGGCGGATCACGAGGTCAGGAGATCAAGACCATCCTGGCGAACACGGTGAAACCCCGTCTCTACTAAAAAATACAAAAAACTAGCCGGGCGAGGTGGCGGGCGCCTGTAGCCCCAGCTGCTCGGGAGGCTGAGGCAGGAGAATAGTGTAAACCCGGGAGGCGGAGCTTGCAGTGAGCTGAGATCTGGTCACTGCACTCCAGCCCGGGCGACAGAGCGAGACTCCGTCTCAAGAAAAAAAAAAAAAAAAAAAAAGAACTAGATAAGCAAGAGCAAACAAATTCAAAAGCTAGCAGAAGACAAGAAATAACTAAGATCAGAGCAGAACTGAAGGAGATAGAGATACAAAAAACCCTTCAAAAAAATCCATGAATCCAGGAGCTGTTTTTTTTGAAAAGATCAACAAAATAGATTGATCACTAGCCAGACTAAGAAGAAAAGAGAGAAGAATTAAATAGATACAATAAGAAATGATAAAGGGGATATCACCAATGATCCCACAGAAGTACAAACTACCATCAGAGAATACTATAAACACCTCTATGCAAATAAACTAGAAAATCTAGAAGAAATGGGTAAATTCCTGGACACATACACCCTCCCAAGACTAAACCAGGAAGAAGTCAAGTCTCTGAATAGACCAATAACAGGTTCTGAACTTGAGGCAGTAATTAAGAGCCTATCAACCAAAAAATTTCCAGGACCAGAAGGATTCACAGCCGAATTCTACCAGAGGTACAAAGAGGAGCTGGTACCATTCCTGCTGAAACTATTCCAATCAATAGAAAAATAAGGAATCCTCCCTAACTCATTTTATGAGGCCAGCATCATCCTGATACCAAAACCTGGCAGAGACACAACAGAAAAAAGAAAATTTTAGGCCAATATCCGTGATGAACATCGATGTGAAAATCCTCAATAAAATACTGGCAAATCAAATCCAGCAGCACATCAAAAAGGTCATCCAACATGATCAAGTCAGCTTCATCCCTGGGATGCAAGGCTGGCTCAACATACATAAATCAATAAATGTAATCCATCACATAAGCAGAACCAACAACAAAAACCACATGATTATTTCAATAGATGCAGAAAAGGCCTTCACCAAAATTCAACAGCCCTTCATGCTAAAAACTCTCAATAAACTAGGTATTGATGGGACGTATCTCAAAATAATAAGAGCTATTTATGACAAACCCA
>NW_012115422.1:1800813-1962435 GCF_000951035.1 Colobus angolensis palliatus
AGCTATTTATGACAAACCCACAGCCAATATCATACTGAATGGGCAAAAACTGGAAGCATTCCCTTTGAAAACTGGCACAAGACAAGGACGCCCTCTCTCACCACTCCTATTCAACATAGTATTGGAAGTTCTGGCCAGGGCAATGAGGCAAGAGAAAGAAATAAAGCGTATTCAATTAGGAAAAGAGGAAGTCAAATTGTCTCTGTTTGCAGATTACATGATTGCATATTTAGAAAACCTCATCATCTCACCCCAAAATCTCCTGAAGCTGATAAGCAACTTCAGCAGTCTAAGGATACAAAATTAACGTGCAAAAATCACAAGCATTCCTATACACCAATAACAGACAAACAACGAGCCAAATCATGAGTGAACTCCCATTCACAATTGCTACAAAGAAAATAAAATACACCATCTGATCTTTGACAAACCTGACAAAAACAAGCAATGGGGAAAGGATTCCCTATTTAATAAATGGTGCTCAGAAAGCTGGCTACCCATATGCAAAAAGCTGAAACTGGATCCCTTCCTTACAGTTTATACAAAAATTAACTCAATATGGATTAAAGACTTAAATGTAAGACCTAAAGCCGTAAAAACCCTAGAAGAAAACCTAGGCAATACCATTCAGGACATAGGGATGGGCAAATACTTCATGACTAAAACATCCAAAGCAATGGCAACAAAACCCAAAATAGATAAATAGAATCTAATTAAACTAAAGAGCTCCTGCACAGCAAAAGAAACTATCATCAGAGCAAACAGGCAACCTACAGAATGGGAGAAATTTTTGCAATCTATCCATCTGACAAAGAGCTAATATCCAGAATCTACAAAGAACTTAAACAAATTTACAAGAAAAAAACAAACAACCCCATCAAAAAGTGGGTGAAGGATATGAACAGACACTTCTCAAAAGAAGACATTTATGCAGCCAACAAACTTATGAAAAAATGTTCATCATCACTGGTCATTAGAGAAATGCAAATCAAAACCACAATGAGATAGCATCTCATGCCAGTTAGAATGATGATCATTAAAAAGTCAGGAAAAAACAGATGCTAGAGAGGATGTGGAGAAATAGGAACGCTTTTACACTGTTGGTGGGAGTGTAAATTAGTTCAACCATACTGGAAGACAGTGTGGTGATTCCTCAAGAATCTAGAACTAGAAATACCATTTGACCCAGCAACCCCATTACTGGGTATATACCCAGAGGATTATAAATCATTCTACTATAAAGACACATGCACATGTGTGTTTATTTCAGCACAGTGCACAATAGCAAAGTCTTCGAACCAACCCAAATGCCCATCGATGATAGATTGGATAAAGAAAATGTGGCACATATACACCATGGAATACTATGCAGCCATGAAAAAGATGTTATGTTTATGTTTTGCAGGGACATGGATGAAACGAAACCATCATTTTCAGCAAAGTAACACAAGAAGAGAAAACCAAACACTGCATGTTCTCACTTAAGTGGGAGTTGAACAATGAGAACACATGGACACAGGGAGGGGAACATCACATACCGGGGCCTGTTGGGGGCTAGGGAGCTGGGGGAGGGATAGCATTAGGAGAAATAACTAAAGTAAATGACGAGTTGATGGGTCTAGCAAACCAACATGGCACATGTATACCTATGTAACAAACCTGCACATTGTGCACATGTACCCCAGAACTTAAAATATAATAAAATTTTTTTTAAAAATTAAGATTCCTGTTTTCAATAACCTGAGTGGAAAAAAGAGAAGAGCTTTTGTAAGTTGAATGTATAAAATTTCTGAAAATATAGATGGTAGTATAACTGGAATCTTAATAAATAGTAAGGTTAGTTTGTAAAAGAAACTAATCCTTCCTCTAGTGTATTTGTGGTAATTTGTGTTTGGTAAGTCCTTGTCACATAATAGGTGCTTAATTAATGTTATAGTTACCACCTACTATGTGCTGAGTACTTTAGCTACCTTAATGCATTTCCCTATTTTATAATAGACAAAATTCCTAAGGGATTCAAATATCACTGTACTGGCTGCAGAACTCAAGATTTTTCTACAGCAACCTACTGCATTATAGTCTTGCTATATTCTGCCTGAATTTTAATATCTACCTAAGACTTAACAGGCAGATATTCTAAATGTAGTGCTGAGGGTTAAACTACAAAAGAGAAATAATAGAATGTTGACTCATGTCAGGACCCCCATCTCTCTAAAGGTGAATGTCATGACGTATGAGACAATAGTGTTGTATTATTCATGTCTTCTCATTTCAACACAATTTTTTTGACTTGTTATTATACATTGAAATCTCTGCAAAAATTGTGAGATAAATTCATCCCCATGCCTCTTCCCCTCCATCCTTCCCCATTGGGTAGTGAAGGGGTGGCCTGCCCCTCCACACCTGTGGGCGTTTCTCATTAGGTGGAAGGAGAGACTTGAGAAAAGAAATGAGGCACAGAGACAAAGTATAGAGAAAGAAAAAGTGGGCCCAGGGGACCGGCACTTAGCATACAGAGGACCCACGCTGGCACCGGTCACTGAGTTCCCTCAGCATTTATTGATCATTATCTTTACCATCTTAGAAAAAGGGAAGTGACAGGATAATAGGATCATTGTAGGGAGAAGGTCAGCAGTAAGACATGTGAGTAAAGATCTCTGTGACATAAGTTTAAGGAAAAGTGCAGTGCCTTGATATGTATATATAAACATCTCCATAAACCTTTTTAGTGCATAAAGAGCAGCATTGCGCTAGTAAGTCCCACCTTTCGCCCTAAGGCGGTTTTCTCCTTTCTCAGTAAACAGAACATACAATCGGGCTTTACACCAAGATGTTCCATTGCCCAGGGATGGGCAGGAGACAGATGCTTTTCTCTATCTCAACTGCCAAGAGGCCTTCTTTCCTCTTGTACTGAAAGGACACTGGAATATTTCACATCCAAGCATCCAAGCCTTTTTGTAAAGAGTGCCCCATTGCTAAACCTTTGCTCTGCTCTCACAATCATGCTGCATAATCTAGAGATTGTGCAGGTTCCTGTTTTTCTTCCTGAGGCATGACAGGGGTCACAAGACGCGTTTAGGTAAGGTACACTCATGTTGCAAAGCCTGTTGTGAAACCTGTCCCAATATGATTAACTGCTTTTGTTCTGCTTCTGTAAGACTGCTTTCCCGCCTTGAGGGTTGCGAAAACAAGCCCTGCCCTTGCCCTGCAAGCCCCTGATAAACGTCATTAGGATTTTAAAAGCTAACTGAAATACCAGAAATGGCGGGAACCAACCATAATCCGCCTAATCGCCTTGTTCAAATATCAGCCAATCATATATCGGATTTGTATAATAACTCTGTGACTGTGTACCCTAGACTATATAACACTGTCTTGAGCCCAGTTAGGGAGCTCTCCTGCTCGGCTCATTTCACGGGTGTGTGAGAGTTCCAGGTTCGAACCTGTAATAAAGATCCTCGCTGATTGGCTTTGACTCCGGACTCTGGTGGTCTTCTCAGGGGAATAAACGGTCTGGGCATAACAGTACTAGTCCTCCTCAGCACAGACCCTTCACGGGTGTCAGACTGGGGGACGATCAGGTCTTTCTCTTCCCATGAGGCCATATTTCAGACTATCACATGGGGAGAAACCTTGGACAACACCTAGCTTTCCTAGGCAGAGGTCCCTGCGACCTTTGGCAGTGTACGTGTCCCTGGGTACTTGAGATTAAGAGAATGGTGATGACTTTTCACAAGCATACTGCCTTCAGGCACTTGTTTAACAAAGCACACCCTGCACAGCCCAAAATCCTTTAAACCTTGAGTCACCACAGCACATGTCTCTTGCAAGGACAAGGTTGGGGGTAGGGTCACAGATTAACAGCATCTCAAATACAGAACAACATGGAGTCTCTTATGTCTACTTCCTTCTATATAGACACAGTAATGAAGGGGTGGCCTGCTCCTCCACACCTGTGGGTGTTTCTCGTTAGGTGGAACGAGAGACTTGAGAAAAGAAATAAGACACAGAGACAAAGTATAGAGAAAGAAAAGCGGGGCCCAGGGGACCGGCGCTCAGCTTACAGAGGACCCACGCCAGAGGACCCAAGCCGGCACCTGTCTCTGAGTTCCCTTAGTATTTATTGATCATTATCTTTACCATCTTAAAGATAAGGGAGTGGCAGGACAATAGGATCGTTTTAGGGAGAAAATTAGCTCTAAGACATATGGATAAAGATCTCTGTGACATGAATAAGTTTAAAGGAAAATGCTGTGCCTTGAGATGCATATGCAAACATCTCCATAAACCTTTTAGCAGCATTGCTCCAGCAAGTCCCACCTTATTCCTAAAAGCAATTTTCTCCTTGCTCAGTAAACAAAGCACACAATCTGGTTTTACACGGAGATGTTCCATTGCCCAGGGACGGGCAGGAGACAAATGCTTTTCTCTTACTTGAGATTAAGAGAATGGTGATGACCTTTAACCAGCAAGCAGCCTTTAGGCACTTGTTTAACAAAGCACATCCTGCACAGCCCAAAATCCATTAAACCTTGAGTCACCATAGCACATGTCTCTTGCAAGGACAAGATTGGGAGTAGGGTCACAGATTAAAAGCATCTCAAATACAGAAACAAATGGAGTCTCTTATGTCTACTTCCTTCTATATAGACACAGTAACAGGCTGATCTCTCTTTCTTTTCCCCACAAGTAACATTCTGATCTTTCTTTTCCCCACAGGGTAGATATTCAATTGGCTCAGGGAAGACAGTCTTTTTTGCAGAATGGGTCCTCTTTACTCAACATCCCCTTCAAAGAAAGCTATTGTCTGGTCTGAGTCCCTGAAAGAGTCTGCTAGCATTAGCATGCCAAAGGTATGATCAATATTTGACAGAAATGCATGAAACATGTTACATATAAACCAACTACCCTAACAAAGGGGTGAAGATGTGATGAGAAGCAGGTTACTTAGTAAAATTAGACTTGGGTAGCCTAGAGTACTGTCTTCTGCTTTGTCAGCAAAGGCAAGAGGTTGCTTTAGAAAAAGTTATTCTGACAAGAGTGTCACCATTTTGGTTGTGTAATAAATCTCATCATTCTTACACTAAGTAAAAAAGTCTGTAAAGTACAAATTAAGCTGCTTAATGTGGAAGCTGAAATGATCCTGAGGTAGGAAAAATTCCTTTAATGACTTTTCATTGTTGGTTTATAAAATATGGTATCTAACAGAAATTTAGATCCTGTGACTTTTCCCCAATTCTATACCACTACTCCCAAATCTCTACCAACTTCTATTCATGCTGAATGAAGATTTTTTTAAAAAGGAGCAAGGACACTTTAGGCCAGGGTTTTCCCAACTTCAGCACTACTGGGCTGGATAATTCTTTGCCAAGGGAAGGGGGCACTGTGCAATGTTTAGCAGCATCCCTGACTTCTACCACTAGCTGTCAGCAGCAAGCCCCCCCCCCCACCAACCCCGATTTGCAACCTATGACTTCTACACTGAATAGCTATTCTTTTAAGACTTTTTTTTTTCTCTTTTGAGATGGAGTTTTGCTCTTGTTGCCCAGGCTGGCATACAATGGTGCGATCTCGGCTTACCTGCAACCTCCACCTCTGGGTTCAAGTGATTCTCCTGCCTCAGCCTCCCAAGTAGCTGGAATTAGAGGCATGCACCACTAAGCATGGCTAATTTTATATTTTTAGTAGAGATGGGGTTTCTCCATGTTGGTCAGGCTGGTCTCGAGCTCTTGACGTCAGGTGATCTGCCCACCTTGGGCCTCCCAAAGTGCTGGGATTACAGGCATAAGCCACTGTACCAGGCCTCTTCTGGGATTTTTGTATGCTCTTTTAAAAACATCATACACCAAATGTGTTGAGCATCATCAAACTGTTCATGGTCCAAAGTTGCCACTGAAAATATCAAGAGTTATACTGAACTATAATGCAGTGAACGATCTCTTGGTCTACTGAAATGTGTAAAGTGGCTTATCTTGGTGACTAAGTGGCCCCAAATTCTTATGCTGCTTAAATTCATATGTTTTCTTTTTATTGTTTTTCCATATCCCTTCTTTCCTCATGCAGTCAGATTCATTCTCTCTCTTTCTCTTCCTCTACTTCTTTTTAGTTTATAAAGGGTCTTCCTATTGCTTAGAGTGTGTCTGACTGTATCAGTCATGTTCTTCCCTTCTAATCACTGGTCTAAATCTGGTATTGACTTACTGACCAGGCTTCCGGTTACAGTACATTCCACTCTTTATGGCTGCACAGATGTCTACTCCTTTTTCATATTCCAGATTGTTAAAGTTTCTATACATCCAAGTTCAATAAAGGTAACTCTATATTACTACATAAACTATATATTACTACATAAAAATGATAATTATAATGATGATCCTGAGTCATTAAGAAAATTGAGTGGATACATCTTGAGAAGTATATTAAATAATTTTAAGCAGGAAAGTGACATGATCAGATGTTATTCTGGCACCAGCATAGCAGAGGGTCTGAGGCTAGTGTGAAGTTTCATAAGCACGGACACTGACATCTTACATTTGTATGTGCCCAGAATTATGTGCTGTGTAGTTGGTAGTGTAATTTTGGAGCATAAAAAGAATACAAGTTTTATTCAAGGTTCATTTTCACTTTGGGGAGAAAATAAAAAATTGTTGATTTATGAAGGACAGTAAGGCTTCACTATGAGAGCAGTACATATCTGGCGTGGGGGTGCATCTTTGTACCATGCAGGGCTGATGGAAGGGAAACATCCCAGTTAACTACTTGGGCAGAGAGAGAATGGCAGGATATGTAAAAAAACAAAAACCAAGAGGAGATAACCATGTTATCTCCTGAGGCATAGACTCTACTGAAAAACTGTTAGCAGAGGCTAACCATGAACCCATCACTCAGGCTCTGATTTACAAAGAGGGTCAGCTCTGCAGGAATGATGTGCTCCCGACAGAAAGAGACAGCTGGAGAAGTTATTACGTGTTTCTTCCCGCTCTGAAAACCAATATTTCAACTCCTAAAGATGGATATTCATAATCACTCTGTAAAACTAAATAGAATTGCATAGTACTGAGCTGCAAGGCATCTAGTTTTTTAAATGAATATTCACATTCTAGTTAGATTCATTTATTCCATTCAGTACATATTCATTGAGAATATACTGTGTGTTAGGTCTGCAGAAAGACAGATAATAAAGATATATACATATCAATAATAGATAACAAAATTATACATATAAAACTTCTCTAATATACATACATATAACTTCTCTGATATACAGAAAAGTTAACAGAAATAATCCATGCCCTCATAGGGTTTACTGTTTAATGGAAAAAACAGACAATTAAAATAGTGGGAGAAGATGGAAATATGTTCAGGGTGTTATAGAAACCCACGAGAGACTGTGTAGGGTTGTTCCTGTATTGCTATAAAGAAATGTCTGAGGCTGGGTAATTTACAAAGAAAAGAGGTTTGACCGGCTCATGGTTCTACAGGCTGTACAAGTATGGCACCAGCATCTGCTCAGCTTCTGGGGAGGCTTCAAGGAGCTTTCACTCATGGGGGAAGCTGTAGAGGAAGCAAGCATGTCACATGACCAGAAGGAGCAAGAGAGAAGGAGTGGGAGGTGCCACACACTTTTTTTTTTTTTTTTGAGACAAGTTCTCTCTTTGTCACCCATGCTAGAGGGCCATGGCACGACCTCTGCTCCCTGCAGCCTTGATTTCCTGGGATCAAGCAATCCTCCCTCCTCAATCTCCCAAGTAGCTGGGACTATAGGCGCACGCCACTACGCTTGGCAGATTTTTGTATTTTTAGTAGAGACGGGGTTTCATCACCTTACCCAGGCTGGTCTCAAACTCCTGAACTCAAGCAATCTGCCCACCTCTGCCTCCCAAAGTTCTGAAATTACAAGCGTGAGTCACTGTGCCCAGACCACTTTTAAACAACCAGATCTTGCCTGAACTCACTTATCATCAAGAGGATGGTACTAAGCCATTCATGAAGAATCTGCCCACATGATCCCACCAGGCCCCATCTCTAATATTGGGGATTACAATTCAACAGAAGATTTGGTGTGGACATATATTCAAACTATATTAGAGACTTCCAAAATGTCCTCACAAGGTCACAGGCTGCCATGAGTGGTTCTGCAGGTTGAGAACTGCATGCCAAAGTCTTTATGAGAAGCAGCCCCTAAGATGTGCACTGCAAGAACCGTACAACCATACAAAGAGCTTGGTCAAGGAAGACTTTCTGCGGAAAGTGACCTCCAAACTGAGACGTTAGATGAGGGATAAGGGTGTATGCAAATAAATATGTTGCTTTCATGAAACTGCAGCTTATACTTGGAGCTTAGAATGCAAAATTGAAAACGGCAAGAGATGGTTCCAAAATGGTAGGCAGAGGCCTCATCATGAGGAACTTGAATCTTCTCTGAAGAATTGTGGATTTATTTTGAAGGCAGAAAGATAACATTGAATGGCTGTAAATCTTATATAATATTTGTGTGTATAAAGAGCATTTGGGCTACAGTGTGGAAAAATGCCTGGGGAGTGCATTCCTGGAGATGAGAGACCATTTAGGAAGTGGTTTAGAGTAGACAGGTCAAGAGATAATTATGGCCTCAATGAAGGTAGTAGCAGTGGAGATACATTTACTTTCACTTCTATTAATAACCCCCCTTCACTTCTAATGAATATATTCAAGAGATATTAAGGAAATAAAATCAAAATATTTTGTGATTCATTGGATATGGAAATTGAGGCTGAATCCCAGGGCTCTTACTTGGGCAGTGATATCAATAGCTAAAACGTACTGAGAAGGTAATATATGCCAGGAACCATCTTAGTGTTTCTCCTATTTAAACTCATGACAATCCTCTGATAGAAGACGTTTTATTATTCATATTTTAGGAATTTCGGAACCAAGACACAAATAAATTAAGTAATTTGCTCAAACTTACTGGCTAGAAGGCAGTGGAGTTGGGCTACAAACCTAAGCAGTATGCCTCCAGGGCCTTTACCCTGTAGGGTGCCATCTACCTAGATAAGAGACAAGAAAGAGAGCAGATTTTCTGAGGGAAGATGATGGGTTCAGTTGATAAGCATGATAAGTCTAAGGGGCCTGGGTAACATCCAAGTGGAGATGTTCACCAGGCAGTTGCACATCTGGGTCTGGAGCTCAGAAGAGAGATCCAGGAGAGAAATACAGATGCAAGAATCGTCAGTGTGTAGATGTCTTTGGAGCCATACTTTTTGGTGCCAAAAAGTATCCAGTGACAGTGGCTAGAGTAGAAAAAAGAAGGGGCTTAGAATAGAGACTTCGGGAATGCAAGAATACAAGCCTGATAAGGAGACTGAGAGGTAGAAGAAAAATAAGGAAAATACAGTGATTTGGAAGTGAAAAGAAGAAGGGAAGGCCATGGTTTGAAACGCTCGCAGTATGCTAAGGGCAATAGAGAAAGAAAAGTGTTCATTAGATTTGACAGCGTGAGGGTTGTTGGCAACCTCAACCACGGCAGGTTCAGTGGAAGGGTTGGGTAAAGACCCAGCTGGAGGGAGCTCACAAGCAAAAGGGAGAGTGGAAGATAGTGGAAACCAGTCACTTTAAAACTGCTTGACAGCAAAGGGGAGAAGTAAATAGGATGGTAGCCAGTCAGGGAACCTAGGTCAAGGGAAGTCTGTTGTTCATGAAAAGAAAGAATAGGAATTATTTAAATAAATGCAGGAAATAGGATGGAAAATGTCACTGATGGTCAGCTGACATTGGTGTCCATGAACTCACAGGAGCACCAGTCTTCTCTGCATGTGGATTTCCTGGTTGTGCTCTTCAGGTTGGATATAAGCACAAGGAGGTGGGCAGGAAAATGGAATGAAGGCTGGATCTGCCGGGCAGGTGCAGCAGAAGTTTAACAAGACACGTGAGTTTAGAATCATGAAAAGAGTGTGACAGAAGTGATGCACTGTAGAATCTTAGTCGGTTAGAGAACATAGTGAAGACACAGGATGAGGGGCTGAGAAGAAATGAGTAGGGGAGTCCCTTGTGATCGGAGTGACTGAAGTGAAGTATGGAAAGCATATGGGTTAAGGGCCAGAGAGAGAGATGTTTGAACATAAGGGTTCCAAAGTGGAGCAGTTATGGGTGATGAAATGGAATGTGGCTTTGGAAGGGCAAGCTGAGCTCTCAGGGTGATGGCAAGTTTCCCAGTTATCAGCCTACACTTTCAGGTCAGAGAAATAAGAGAGACCTCCAGGATCTCTCAGGGCCATAATAAAAAGACACGGCAGCCTGGCACATACAGATTCAACAACATTGGAAGACTGGAAGAGATACTGCCATGGGTTGAATTGTGTTCCCCTTAAATCCATATGGGACCTCAGAATGTGACCTTATTTGGAGACAGGGCATTTACAGAGATAATTAAGTTAAAACTAGGAATTAGGGTAGGCCCTAATTCAATGTGACTGGTGTCCTACAAGGGGGAAATTTGGACACAGACACACATACAGGAAGAACACCATGTGAAGATGAAGACAACAGTCTCCAAGCCAAAGAGAGAAACGTGGAACAGAGTCTTCCCTCATGGCCCTCAGAAGGAAGCAACCTGCTGACACCTTGGTTTCAGACTTCTGGCCTTCAGAACTATGAGACAATAAATTTCTGTTGTTTAAGCCACCCATTGTGTAATTCTCTGTTATGGCAGCCTCAGCAAATAAATACAGATGCCATCCCAAAGCTCTCCCAGGACCTCCCTGGTAGCCCTTTCTTTATGGATTATCGGATAGAACTTACCCCATGACTAAACTAATCCCTGGTAAAGGGCCTGGGATCACAATGACTGGTTGAGGCAGGGTTGAGGTGCATTCCCTGAAGTGTTTGTATGCTCGATTCCTGAACAAAGTCAGGGCTGAATGCACAATGAAATGGGGGTCTATTCCTTATGACCTGTTCAGGACGCCGGTTTCTATAGTGTTCTAACCACCCAGCCCCTTTGGGTCTTGAGGAACATACACACGCAGATGACTTCCATTGATGAAAAACCTAATCAGGATGCCCAGAACATGAGCCAGAAGAGGGACATGGCATTTGAGGGCAGAATTCAGTGGACACTGAAAGAAAAGGATCAGTTTCTTCTATTTAACTCTGAGTTGTTTGATTAGACCCAGAGATGTTCTGCAAACACAAACTCTCACAATGAATGTCTCAAATTAATTAGCTCTAAAACTTTAATAAGATCAACTTTATTTCTTACCACTCAAACAGTATTCTTGCCCTTCAATCTCCCAAAAACGAGAAGAAAGAAAAAGCAAACATGATATGTACAGCAGTGGTAAAGTCCTGCTCCAAATATGTTCAGGACCATTGGCCACCAGGGCGACTGTGACTGGTCACTCAAAGGGACAAAGCAGAAAAACAAAGACAGCTCTAGAGGACATGTGACATGGGGAACTGTTCCATGACCTGAGACCTCCATGCCTGGAACCTTATCTCACTCTGTCCTAAATCCCTGCCCTAAGCATCCGTGTCTGCTAAGTTTACCAGGTTTCTTTGGCATTAGTGCTCCATCTTTCAGGGGATTTGCTTTAACTCCACCTGCTCTCCTTTCCAAGGGGGCATATTGGCTCAGAGGAAACCTCAAATAACATAATGGCAATAAGGAAGGATGGCTCAGTCCCCGGGCTGTCATCTTATCCTTGCTGGAATCCCCTGAGGTCTTTTCTTTTTGTGGACTGAAGCCACCTGGTCTTTGATCACGGTACACAGACTTCCGCGCTGCTATTGGTGAGTCTTGCCTAAGTGTCTGGTTGTGAGCTCACAATTCCCTGAGGTCCCACATCCTGACCCTGTGACTTTTCTGGGCTCCTAAGTCTCTCAGCATTTTTGTGTACCTTCTTTGGAGTCCAGGCCCTCTTAGCTGCATTTCCTATCCCATTCTGGAGGGTATAGGCCTCTATGAAGCTGCCCCAGGGCACATCCGCCTAAACAGTTCTCTCATCTACTGCTACTCCACCTCCTGGGATCCCATAGTGCTGACAACATTCCAAACACAGCAAGTTTCTAGGAAGTTTGCGACTTTTTTTGCCATGTACTGGAAAGCAGGAATCAAGCCCATCTACCTGTTTCTCCAAACCTATCGGTGGGCCATTACAGCTCCCTTATATCAGAATGCTAACCCCAAAGCAGTGGAGGTCAAGGAACAGGCCCACACATATACTCATTTCCCCAAATACTCACGTCCCCAAATTTCTCCAAGCTCTTCCCCCAACCAGGAAGCGTGACTTGGTTGTCACATTCTACAATTTCCCTTCTCAGTGGTTCATGGTACACTCTGTGATTAATTTTCCAAGCTTAGTTCTCAAGTGTTTGAAAGTATAGCAAAACCTCTTATTGCGTTCAAGGGCTTAGTTCTTGTAACAGAAAGGCTTCCTTGATACTACTTTTTCTACCATGAGCTTTAAAATGCCTGTTTTGAAAGTCAAAATTGGGCAATAACTTCTTTGTTCTAGACTGTTTCCAGCGTTCCTCTGTTGGTCATGCATCTAGAAAACTATTACTGCTTGATAGCTGGAGTGAGAGGGGTAAAGGAATACAAATTGTATAATTTAATTTAGGACGTTAACCATTACAGAACCCTAGCGCTGGGTAAATTATTTGTTTGCCCAGTTCTATGGTGTTATCATTTACAAAATAGAAGAAATAAATAGAACCTGCTTTGTGAGTGTGCTTTGAGGATTGAGATAATTAATCTAAAGTTTCAGCACCATATGCACCACATAGTTCTTGATTTTGAAGGCACACAGTTATACCCCAATTCCATCTTGCAACAAGGTGGAGTACAAATGAACACTCAAAAGAATATGCTAAACATTTTGAACAATATTGAGGTGGTTGTAACACGACAAGCACTAAGAGGTTGTAGACTCCTCTAAGAAATCAAGCCACGGGCGTGGATTAAATGTCCAGGGAGAATCTAGGAGAGTCAAAGCCATCTCCAACACACATCAACACTTAAAGGGCAGGAGAAGAGGAGAATTCAAAGGAGGCGAGAGTGGTGGGGGAAACCAGGAGCATGTGATGTCATAAAAGTCAAGGGACAAAATCACTTCAGTAAGGAATAAAAGACCACTTGAAGCAAATGCTGCAGAGATGCCTTGAGAGTCCAGATACTATTTGGTTAAGGTATGAATAACAGATGAAGAATTGGGAACGGCAAGTGTAGACAATCTTTTTAAAGAAGGCTGGACAATAGAGCTAAAGCTAGAGAGTCACTGAACAAATTTGAGGTTAGTCTGATTTTAGAACGGGAGCTATCTCTCATTTTAACAAAGCTGGGAACGAGTCAGTGGGGAGAAATGAAGGAAGGTACAGGACAGTAGAGATGGGTAGATGGCCAAAGATCATCAGGGGTCTGAGGAGTGATACCCAGGTCCTGGTGGAAGCATTAGGCTTGAGATCAGACAGGAAGAGGAAAACTCTTCTCTCCAAAGAGGAGGGAAGGAGAGAAGATGGGTCTAGATGTCAGCGTACAGATCCAGGGCAGGAAGTTGAGCAAGGTCTCATCTGGAGATTCCCCTTTGCTCTGTGAAGCAAAAGCAAAGCCATCTCTTTCAGAGAGACGGGGACATGGATAAAGGCTAGAGAAGAGTGGAGGTGACTACCAGAGCTTCGCAGAGAGGGGAACATGATGGGACTCATTGATAGGCCTAATAAAGCAAATTATCATCATATTCTGGTTCTGAAAATGAAAAATCTGAAATTTGGGAAAGATATTTTTCTGTGCTTCAAAGTAGAGACTCTATCCCCTTCACTATCTACACTGTATTGGAACACATGCATAAAGAAGATTATTCAATGATGTTTCGTGCAACAGGATCGGACCTGCCTGGCCAGTTACAGCCCCAAACCCCACATTTCTGCAAAAAATGAAAGTTCTCTTTACTTCTGAAGTATTTATTTTCCACTACCACTAGGTGGTGCCTTGTTCAATTAATTCAAGAGTAAAACTTACTTTTGACTGCTGTTTCAGAACACACAGTGAAAAGTAGACATGCTACCTGCTGCATTTGGTTTTAATCTTTACTTTCTGACTAATTCTAATTTTCTAGACCAACTATGGTATAAATGAAAACTTTGCTTTTCTCAAGTGTTACACCCTGTTTTATTTGTCTTTAAATACAGTGAAAATGAGAATGTGCATTTTTTCTTCCCTTTAAAAAGACCAGGGGAATGGAACGATGCAGAAGGCAGCCTTCTATAAGAAATATGAATCTATGCTTGCTTGAGAAACCATTGTGTATTTATAATTCTTGTACTCTTCTTTCCAATAAACATTTCATGTTTTTAAAAAATCAACTTTTTTTTTTTTTTTTTTTTACGCTAAAGATACATACTAACCTTTTAGTCTCCTTAATTAACAGTTCCTGCAACTCCTGTGATGGATACACTAAATCTTCTGTAAGTTTATTACTAAAAACCCTTTGTTAAAAACCAAAGTTGCCTAATTATGGATCATGTAAGAAAGTATTTTCAATTAATAAAACTATTTAAATAAAATAAATATGTTTTCTCTCACACTGATGCAAAGAGGATTTTATGTATTAACCCAAAGACTTCCTTTTCCTCTATGTTGAACTGAGGTTTGCATCATAACTCTGCTGCTCACCTGCTCTCTGGCCTTGGGCAAATCTCTATCTCTCTGAAACTTGGCTTTCTCACCTGTAAATGAGCATGCTAATATCTACCTCCCAGGGTTGTTATGGTGAACAGACATTTTTTTTTTTTTTTTTTTTGAGACGGAGTCTCGCTCTGTTGCCCAGGCTGGAGTGCAGTGGCGCGATCTCAGCTCACTACAAGCTCCGCCTCCCGGGTTTACGCCATTCTCCTGCCTCAGCCTCCCAAGTAGCTGGGACTACAGGCGCCCACCACCTCGCCCGGCTACTTTTTTGTATTTTTTTAGTAGAGACGGGGTTTCACCGTGTTCGCCAGGATGGTCTCGATCTCCTGACCTCGTGATCCGCCCGTCTCGGCCTCCCAAAGTGCTGGGATTACAGGCTTGAGCCACCATGGGGCCGGGCACGGTGGCTCACACCTGTAATCCCTGCATATTGGGAGACTGAGGCGGGTGGATCACTTGAGATCCGGAGTTTGAGACCAGCCTGACCAACATGGGGAAATCCCATCTCTACTAAAAATACAAAAATTAGCCGGGCATGGGAGTGGGTGCCCGTAATCCCATTTACTCAGGAGGCTGAGGCAGGAGAATCACTTGAACCCAGGAGGAGGTTGCAGTGAGCCGAGATCACGCCACTGCACTCCAGCCTGAGGGTCAGAGCAAGACTCTGTCTCAAAAAAAAAAAAAAAAAAAAAAGTGCTGACATGGAACACTTGATAGATAGTATGATAGATAGTAGGTATTAAGTACAAGGGCATCTTAGATTCACTGATATTTCTGCTTGAAAAAGTTAAACAACATACGGGAGTTGTGTGGCTTCTCTTCTCTTCGCTCTCCTTCCTCCACCACGGGTCCAGTGTCCACCTGTTTCTGTCTTGTTTCATGCTCTGAGGGGTTGACTTGTATAGACTGCACGAACAGGTTTCTTTGCCCTCTGGCTTTTGACTGAGTTTGAGGGAAGGAGAGAAAAGAGCTTGGGATATTTGTTTGTGCAGCTCCCTTTCTTGGTAGGGGGTCATTGTTTGCTGGCTGCAACTATCAGCTGAGCTCCGGATCTGCCATGCAGCGCTCCCTACACAGTTCTCTCTCTTCCTCTGCCCTCACCACCACTGGCTCCAATTACTAAACTTGTAGAATCTCTATGTCCTGCCCACACCTCTGTATATAGTTTCTTTATTAAACTCCTGTCACATTGCCTAAGCATGTCATCTTTTTCCTGCTGGTCCCAATGATCCAGGCAGTAAACTAATTTGAAGGCCACCACTAGAAAGATCCTTAGGCTATTCGTTGCTTGGGGCCTCTGTGCTCCTCCAGAAATCTTGGTGAAACCTGGCCTGAACACCAATTCCGGAGCCTGGATGAGTTCAAAAGTTCCCCCTACTACTTCTACTACTAGGTTCTCTCGCTTTCTTCATCTCCCGAGCTCCTGAGCCTAGATCTTTTTTCTTTTTTCTTTCTTTTTCCTTTCTTCCTTTCTTTTTTTTATGGAGTCTCACTCTGTTACCCAGGTTGGAGCACAGTGGCATGATTTCAGCTCACTGCAACATCTCCCTCCCGGGTTCAAGGGATTCTCCTGCCTCAGCCTCCTGAGTAGCTGGGACTACAGGCGCACGCTACCATGCCTGGCTAATTTTTGTATTTTTAGTAGAGATGGGTTTTCACCATGTTGGCCACGCTGGTCTTGAAAGCCTGACCTCAAGTGATTCACTGGCCTTGGCCTCCTAAAGTGCTGGGATTACAGGCATGAGCCACCACGCCTGGCCCGAGCCTAGATCTTTTGGATTCAGTTGTGGATCAGGCCCAGAAGTGAAGTTCCATCCCTTCTCCTTTGTCCCAAGAATTCCAAACACATTTCATACTTTGTGATGCTCTGTGACTTTGCTGAAGAGTGAGGGTGGAACAGGGCAGAGACCCCACAGCATCTCACCCAGCTACAGCCATCTTCACTGTCTCCAAAACCTGTTCTCCTCCCAAATGAGCCCCTGGTATCTGTCATCTCACGTCATCCAGCTCCCACTGTTCCTCTGATTGGAGCACTTGTGACCACTCAGTCTACCTTCCCCAGGCCCTTCTTCTGGAATTCTATGAAACAAACGGTCTTGTCTTTGATCTTTGGGGAAAACAAACAGCTCCACAAAGTCATAAATTACATAAGGCACTCCACATTCATGCTAACTCCTCAGCTAATTCCACTGATAATTATACCCCTAAGATCCCACCAGCAGAATCTAGAGGAGAGAACTGTTGGAAGAAGTTGGCAAGAAACATTCCAAAAGACTGTGAGCACCAAATATTTACCCCCAGGGCTTCCTTGATGAGACTGCAGGCATTGTGGACTTGGGGCTTTTCCTTCTGTGATTCCACTGCCACTTAGCACAGTTTCAATAACTCTTCTGGACCAATGATTAAATACCAATGGCAATAGCACCCCTAGGAAAACTAGCGAGGAAGAGAATCTGCCTATAAAAGGAGTCCCAGCCCAGGGGCTATGGGAGCTTTGCCTTGGGCCTCTTCCTCTTGAGCAGAAGGTACACAGGTGGCAAGGTCTGGGCCCGGAGCCTCTTTGGCCATGGTGACCACAGGTGACTCCAGACCCAGAGCACAAGGCCCAGCCAACTCTCGGTGGCAACCACATCTGGTTACTGAGTCCGAAGATTGCCTGAGGAGGTGTGGGGGCTAAGAAGCCATGAGGGCTCTCTGCTTGTCACAGTCACCTCAGCCTGATCATGCCAGACTATGTTCTCCAGCTGCGGCTGTTCTCCCCACACCAACTTTGCCTCAGTTACCCACAGCAATAGCTGAGACCAGGTGGGCACATTTAATAATACTTAATGAAACATTCCTGAAAGTCCTGGGATGATGGGTGGAAAGTACCTTACAGGAAAAAAAAAACAAAAAACAAAAAGAAAAAACAGAAACGCATTACTTCTACACCAGCTCAGATCTTCCCAGAGCACCTAACCTGGTGGTCCCTTCCTCACTCAGCCCTCCTGAGTTAGGAGTAGCTTGATGTCCACATGCCTCAAATCCCAGTCAATCAGTATCCTGGGACGCTGTCACTCACTCCAGTCAAAACCTTTTCATGAGCCCTGAGCTGTTCCCAGGATGACTGGGAGTGGGAATATTCATCACTTTCAAGAAAAAAAAAAATCTATACTCCTCACAAAGGCCTGATAGACTCAAATGGATAATCACTGATAGGGTTTGGCTCTGTGTCCCCACCCAAATCTCATGTTGAATTGTAATTCCTAGTGTTGGGGGAGGGACCTGGTGGGAGGTGATTGGATCATGGAGCAGATTTCCCCCTTGTTGTTCTCATGATAGTGAGTGAGTTCTCACAAGATCTGATTTAAAAGTGTGTGGCACTTCCTTTTTCACTCTCTCTCTTTCTCCTGCTCTGCCATGGTAAGATGTGCTTGATTCCCCTTTACTTTCTGCCATGTTTCCTAAGTTTCCTGAGGCTTCCCAGCCATGCCGCCTGTATAGCCTGTGGAACTGTGACTCAATTAAACCTTTTTTCTTCATAAATTATCCAGGTTTGGGTAGTTTTTTATAGCAGTGTGAGAACGGACCAATACACTCACCCAATAATTGTTTTTCTTTTAGTGTTTTTAGATCACAACATGTGTTACCATCACCCAGTAATTATTAATACATTTCTCAAAATTTAGGTTCTTCTGTCTAATATAAGAGTATGTTTGAAAGGCCAGATCCACAGTGACTCACACCTGTAATCCCAAAACTTTGGGAGGCTGAGGTGGGTGGATCATTTGAGGTCAGGAGTTCAAGACCATCCTGGTCAACATGGAGAAACCCCATCTCTACTAAAAAAACAAAAATTAGCTGGGCTTGATGGCACTGAGAAGAATGTATATTCTGTTGATTTGGGGTAGAGGATTCTGTAGACATGTACTAGGTTCACTTGATCCAGAGCTGAGTTCAAGTCCTGAATATCCTTGTTAATTTTCTGTCTCATTGATCTAATACAGACAGTGGGGTGTTAAAGTCTCCCACTATTATTGTGTAGGAGTCTAAGTCTCTTTGTAGGTCTCTAAGAACTTGTTTTATCAATCTAGGAGCTCCTGTATTGGGTACATACATATTTATGATAGTTAGCTCTTCTTGTTGGATTGTTCCTTTTACCATTTTGTGATGCCCTTCTTTGTCTTTTTTTGATCTTTATTGGTTTAAAATCTGTTTCATCAGAGTCTAGGATCGCAACCCTTGCTTTTTTTTTTTTTTTCTCTTTCCATTTGCTTGGTAAATTTTCCTCCATCCCTTCATTTTGAGACTACGTGTGTCTTTGCACATAAGATGGGTCTCCTGAATACCACAGACTGATGGGTCTTGACTCCTTATGCAATTTGCCAGTCTGTATCTTTTAATTGGGGCATTTAGCCCATTTACATTTAAGGTTTATATTGTTATGTGTGAATTTGATCCTGTCATCATGATGCTATTTGGTTATTTTGCACACTAGTTGATGCAGTTTCTTCATAGTGTCATTGGCCTTTATATTTTGGTGTGTTTTTGCAGTGTCTGGTACCAATTTTTTCTTTCCATATTTAGTTTTTCTTTCAGGAGATCTTGCAGGGCAGACTTGGTGGTGATGAATTCCCTCAGCATTTGCTTGTCTGGAAAGGATTTTATTTCTCTTTCACTTATGAAACTTACTTTGGCTGAGTGTGACATTCTAGGTTGAAAATTCTTCTTTTTTCATTTTTCTTTTCCTTCCTTCCTCTCTCTCTCTCTCTCTCTTTCTTTCTTTCTGATGGAGTTTCACTCGTGTTGCCCAGACTAGAGTACAGTAGCACAATCTCGGCTCACTGCAACCTCCACCTTCCAGTTTCAAGTGATTCTCCTGCCTCAGCCTCCCAAGTAGCTGGGATTACAGGTGCCCACCACCATGCCTGGCTAATTTTTGTATTTTTTGTAGAGACAGGGTTTCACCATGTTGGCCAGGCTGGTCTGGAACTCCTGACCTCGTGATCCGCCCGTCTTGGCCTCCCAAAGTGCTGGGATTGCAGGCATGAGCCACCACACCCAGCTGAAAATTCTTTTCTTTAACAATGTTGAATATTGGCCCCCAATCTCTTCTGACTTGTATAGAGTTTCTGCTGAGAGGTCCACTGTTAGTCTGATGGGCCTCCATTTGTAGGTGACCTGGCCTTTCTCTCTGGTTGCTCTGAACAGTTTTTTTTTTCATTTCAACCTTGGAGAATCTGATGATTGTGTCTTTGGGTTGATCTTCTCATAGAGTATCTTAATGGTGTTCTCTATAATTCCTGAATTTGCATGTTGGCCTGTCTTGCTAGGTTGGGGATGTTCTCCAGGATAATATCCTGAAGAGTGTTTTCCAGCTTGTTTCCATTCTCCTTGTCTCCTTCTCATACTTTAATCTGTCATAGGTTTGGTCTTTTTATGAACTCCCATATTTATTGGAGGCTTTGTTTATTCTTTGTTATTCTTTTTTCTCTGTTCTTGTCTGCATGTCTTATTTCAGCAAGGTGGACTTCAAACGCTGATATTTTGTCTTCTGCTTTGTTGATTCAGCTGTTGATACTTGTGTAGGCTTCACAAAGTTCTTGTGTGTGTTTTTCAGCTCCATCAGGTCGTTTATGTCCCTCTCTAAACTGGTTACTCTAGTTAGCAATTCCTCTAACCTTTTATCAAGGTTCTGAGCTTCTTTGCATGAGGTTAGAACACGCTCCTTTGGCTCAGCATAGTTTTTTATTACCCATCTTCTGAAGCCTGCTTCTGTCAATTCAACCATCTGATCCTTCATTCAGTTCTATGCTCTTCATGGAGAGATGCTGTGATCATTTGGAGGAGAAGAGGCACTCTGGTCTTTTCAATTTTCAGCATTTTTTCATTGATTCTTTCTCATCTTCATGAGTTTGTCTAGTTTTGGTCTTTGAGGCTGCTGGCCCTTGGATGGAGTTTTTGTGGGGGCTTTTAGTTGTAGGATCGCTCCTGTATAGGGTGTCTGACAACCCCTGTTGGAGGGTCTCGCCCAGTTGCGTGGCACAGGACCTGTTTAATGAAGCACTTTGTCCCTTGGTGGAGAGAGTGTGCTTCGCTGGGGGGAACCCACTTGTCTGGGCTGCCTAGATTTCTGAGAACTGCTAGGAGAGGGTAAATTTGCTGGTCCACAGAGACTGCCGCCACCCCTCCCGCTAGGGCCTCAGGCCCAGGGAGATCTGGATTCTGTCCCTAAGCCTCTGGCTAGGGTTATTGGAGATCCTGCAGGGAATCCACACCCAGCGAGGAAGAGGCACTCTGGCCACAGACACTCTGGCCCACAGAGGCACGTGTGGGCCATGCCAGCCTACCACAGCTGGTGTGCTGGGCTGTGGGGACAATTCTTGGAACCAAGCCGTCCAGCCTCCCTGGCTCCAGCAGGGACAAAGCGCAGCCTGAATCTATAGAGATGGGTGCCACCCTTCCCCCGCCCAGGGAGCTTAGTGTGTGAGGCAGTAGCGAATCCCAGTGCTGGCTGCTGCCCCTCCCCCAAGGAGCTCAAACGGCTTACACAGCAGGTAGCCGCAGCTGGTGCTGATCAGTTGGGAGATCAGTTGGCTTAAGCAGATTCCAGCTGAGAGGCTCTAAGAATCTGCACCTTTCAGGGTTGGGAGGCTAGGCCCCAGTGGCGTGGGTTTGTGAGTGGGATCTTCTGATTCGTGGGTTCCACAGTTCCAGGGAAAAAGCAGCTTCCTCAGCTGGGTAGCACGTTCACTCACTGCCTCCCTTGGCTAGGGGGAGGGGGTTCCCCTGCCCCCTATGTCTCTCAGGTGGGCCTGAAAGAAATCAGGCACATTCCTCAGTCCTGGGCCCAGCAAATACATTCAGCTTGACACCATATATCTCTCAACTTCCTGAGCCCAGTACAAACACGGCCCAGTGCAAATACAGACACCATATATCTCTCAATTTCCTGAGCCCAGTACAAACACGGCCCAGTGCAAATACAGACACCATATATCTCTCAATTTCCTGGGCCCAGTGCAAACACGGCCCAGTGCAAATACAGACACCATATATCTCTCAATTTCCTGGGCCCAGTGCAAACACGGCCCAGTGCAAATACATTTCTCCATATATCTCAGCTTGGGAAATCCTGGGAAATCCCCGATAAGGGCGCTGCCGTTTGTAGTTTTACTGAAAGCACGGGAACAATAGATAACTGCTAAATGTATAACTTAATATGTTAACCAATTGTAATGCTGTAACCTAAAGAATTCCCTTTTTCCCTGTTCCTCTGTAACCTTACAAGTCCTATTTTCATCGGGCTATAAAAAGCGAGCGCACGCATTGTTCGAGGCCCTCTTGTATGTTGAGAAACGGAGGGACCAAGTTCGAACTTGCATTAAAGATCCTTGCCGCTTGGCTTTGACTCTGGACTCTGGTGGTCTTCTTCGGGGAATAAACGGTCTGGGCATAACAGGCCACCACACTACACTGGTCTTCCTGCTCTCTGTGGGCCATGCCAGCCTTCCAGTCAATTTTGATGAGAGAACCTGGATACCTTGGTTGCTGGTGAAGGATTCACACACTTAGGTTTTTTTCGATAGGAGCCTCCAAACCCCGCTGCTTCTGGTCACCCATCTTGGCCCGGCTCCCCAACTTAATGTTTCAGTAATATCTATGTAGTATAATGATCTAACAAGGGTAGTTAGTATATCCATCACCTCTTGCATTTATCATTTATTTGTGACGAAAGCATTCAAAAGCCTCTCTTCTATATAATTTGTATTATACAATGTTTTACTTTTTTTTTTTTTTTTTTTTGAGACAGAGTCTTGCTCTGTCGCCCAGGCTGGAGTACAGTGGTGCTATCGCGGCTCACTGCAAGCTCCGCCTCCCGGGTTCACGCCGTTCTCCTGCCTCAGCCTCCCGAGTAGCTGGGACTACAGGTGCCTGCCACCACACCCAGCTAATTTTTTGTATTTTTTAGTAGAGACAGAGTTTCACTGCGTTAGCCAGAATGGCCTTGATCTCTCCACCTCGTGATCCACCCACCTCAGCCTCCCAGAGTGCTGGGACTACAGGCACGAGCCACCGCCCGGCCACAATGTTTTACTCTTAACCACAGTCAATTGCTTTGTCACCCAGGCTGGAATGCAGTGGCACAATCATGGCTCACTGCAGTCTTGGCATCCTGGGCTCAAGGGATCCTCCCATTTCAGCCTCCAAAGTAGCTGGGACCACAGGTATGTGCCACCCATGCCTGGCTAATTTTATGTATTTTTGTTGCCCAGGCTGGTTTTAAACTCCTGGACTAAAGCGATCCACCCACCTTGGCCTCCCAAAGTGCTGGGATTACAAGCATGAGCCACTCTGCCTGGCTCTCCAACTTCTTTTGGCAGTCCCAGAACCAGCCTCTCCTCAGAGGTCTGAGTCCCTGCTCTGTGGGACCCTTCCTCTTAGCTTCTGAGTTCTGTGATTTCAATCTTTTCTCTTTGTCCCCCAGCCATAGAGGTTGTAGCTGCTTCCTGCAGTTATTACTTCTGTTTTACTTCAGTGTTCTCTTCTTTTTTAGTCTTCAATATGTTTGTTTTCTGTTTTCTTGTATGGATACTACCTTAATGATACGTTAGTCTATGGCTGGGTGGTTTGTTAAATCTTATTAACATTTTATAATTCTTATTGCAATTCCAGTGCTTAATGTCCATATAGTTGCCAATACAAAGGGAATTGGTCACTTCACACATGCATTTAGAGCTGATACACTACAAATTTAAGAGTAATATGAATTGTTAGTATTGCAAAATGTTTCTCAGGCAGCGTATGCATCTTTTGATAATATACAAACTGGAACAGGAAAAGAAGAAAATAAGCATTTGAGATAAGTGGGAAATGAAACTTCATTGTGCAGGAATACATTGCATTCACACTGAGAGAAAATATTTGACAACTTAATTTTTCTTTTTTCTTATCTAAGTACTTCCACCACTCAGATCGTCCCTGAACTATAAACTAGTGTTCAACTCTGACATTGGCAATGATACATCCCACAAAAAACTTCACAGCTCTTTGATGCAGTCACTTTTGATGGCATATGAAAGAGACGTAAAGCGATGTTTCTCTGAGGTCTGAATGGTGTGAGTTATGTGAGCAGATGTTTGGGGTTATGGGTTGTGCTGTGCTAGTGCTGAGTACCATATCTTGAGTGACAGAAGAACCCTCTAAAGTGTGGGGTTCAGGGAGCCACCCCTCTTGTCCCGGTCTGAGAGAACTAGAGTGGCAGGGTTGGAGAAGCTACCTGCTCCTAAACTCTAAAGAATAAGACACATCGAGAAAACATTTGAATTCCAAAAGCCCATCAAGACTGAACCCTGCAGCAAAAAATCAAGTCTTCTTACAAAATAATAGCTTCAAGCTGTCACTAATTGGAAAAAGAGAAAGAGAAAGAGGCCTGGGAGTGAGAAAGAGGCTAATGTGAACCATACTTGATGTGTTTGGAAAGATATATTTAGGAACAAATGGTGGGTGTGCCTACTGGCTCATGAAACTGACCTGAAGCAAATAAATTATAAGTCAATTGAGCTTTTGAGAAAGTTATATTACAGAAGAAACCATGAGCCGGTGCTAAAAAGCCTTTAGCAGATTGAAACAATCCCTGCCTCTCAGATTTGCAGAGGCAGGAAGTAGGCTGTGAAATCTTGAGGCTCCCAAGTAGGGCATAATCTCCAATGCCCACCCCAGATGTGACCAAGGAGGATAATGAACATGGAAGAACCACCAGAGAGGTGACCCAGGGGCCACAAAGGAAAAGGAATTTCACTTACGAGTGGAGTCAGGTCTAAAGAAGGAAATTCTCCACCTGCCTCACAATGCCTGTCCTATCAGATTTCATAATTGCTACCGACCAATGATTGCTGTGTGTCCTCCACCTGTCCTTTTTCCGAAGGAAAGTTTCTGTTGTAGTTATCTTGACCTTGATATGCAGTGATATAGTGGGGAGTGCTGAGGGATCCCAGGGAAGAAAACATGTCCATTCAAGACTGCTCTCTCTCCATAGTGTGGAGATATTGCTGGGGAGCCCTGCAGTCCCCATGCCGGTGAGTAGAGTCTTACCGGGATCATTCTTTCCTGGCTCTGGCTTTATAATGAAAGCCCAGTACCAGCCTCTCACATGCAGCCTTGACTTCTCTCCTCACCTGACTTTAAGGTATATAAAGGTCTGGTATATAAGGTCAGGTGAGCAAATCCAACATTCTGCTGTGGCATCCTCTTTATTTATAACACCCTTCTTTCTTTATAACACAGATGTGTATGAAATATTTTAAACATTCTATATACCATTTTCACATTTTGAGGAGGTAGAGTTGTATTCCACATTTGCCCTGTCTGCCATCCTGAAGCTCTAAACAGTAGCAAACTTGCAAAATGAGAATTCCAAAATTCCAAAAAATAAACGTTGGGTTAAATTATTGGGAAAGCAGAGACGTTAGTTTTATTTATTTTTCTTTCAAATTATATTTATTTCATCTTATCCTATGTACCTTTTGCCATAGTTGTAATTAGAACATAAATCATGTTAATGCTTGCATAATATTCATTGAGTTCCCATGCAGTATTTTTGTAGTTAATTTCTTAGTGGCTAGGATCATATAATGCTTATTATTCAACTAGAACATAAACATAATCTACTAATTTACCATTATATAGCTCTGACCTTAAGTTCTTAAAAAATGTTTTTTAAGCTTATTTCTTTTCTTCTAAATATAATTTCTCTAATAGGTTTTCCATTTAGAAGATACAACATTTATTCTTCCACTTTTAGAAAGAAGTTCTGCTATATTTTGAAGGTGAGATGCTTAAATTGGGTCCATTTTGGTTATTTTGGTTTGATCTGCAGGAGTATGATGTGGTGTCAGATTGATAAGCTTTTCTTTGTTCAAAGGAGTGTTTATATTTCACTCAAATGAACAATCTCTGAAGCTTATTGAGTATGAGAAAAACTGCTCAGCAATATCATTTTAGGATACAAAAGCACTGGCCACTTGTTTCAAACATTAGTCAATGAAATCTGCTCTTGGTATAAAGATTTGCTGATCTTCAAGTTTACGAATAGCCTCAAGAGAAGTAACACACAGAAATTTGGTCATGGTATTTTTTAAGGAAGGCTGCTATGAGAAAAACCAGCAATGAGGTACATTCAGTGTAGTTTTAGTAAAAATTATTTGTTTTTTAAAGCTAGCATTGCTGAATAGTTTGTTTTTAAAATTCTATTTTATTTTTATTTATTTATTTTTTTTCAGATGGAGTCTCACTCTGTCACCCAGGCTGGAGTGCAGTCACACGATCTCGGCTCACTGCAGCCTCTGCCTCCCAGGTTCAAGGGATTCTCCTGTCTCAGCCTCCTGAGTAGCTGGGACTACAGGCACGTGCCACCACGCCTGGCTAATTTTTTTTTTTAATGTATTTTTAGTAGAGGCAGGGTTTCACTGTGTTAGCCAGGATGGAAAATTTTATTTTAAATTATGAAACATATATAGAGAAAATTAGGTGAAGTGAAAGTCCTGAGTGGGAGGATGTGTGTGTATTCAGCTTCACAAGGTGTTGCAAAGTCACTCTTCAAAGTCACTGCACAAGCTTATGCTGCCTCCAGCAATGCGTGGGAGTTCCAGTTTTCTCACATCCTCCTCACATCCTACTTGGTCACATCTGATTTATTTATTTTTCTAATGTGGTGAGTCACTTTTAACTCATTTTGCTTTAATGTACATTTCTCCAGTTATTAGTGAGGTTGAACATTTGAAAACACTCTATCAGTTGTTTGGGTTTCCTTTTCCATTTGTCTTTTTGGTCCTTTATCTATCTTGTTTTATTGGAGTATTTGCCATTTCATGTTAATTTATAGGAGCTCTTTAAGGACATTATTTATATTTCTTTAAATTTTAAAAATGTCTTTTATATTGACCTTTATTTTTAACCATTTCTGGAAATTTTTATTTCTTTTTGTCAATCCAAGTTCATTTCTGCTATCATATTTCTTCTTCCTGAAAAACTTCCTTGACATTCTTGTAGTACAGTTCTGCTGGTAACAAATTCTTTCAGTATTACCTTGTCTAATAGAGTATTTATTTTCCTTTCATTTTGAAAGTTTTTTCTTTTGATATAGAAATCTGGGTTGATCATTTCCCTGCAGTACTTTATTTATTTATTTATTTATTTATTTTGAGACAGAGTCTCGCTCTGTCAACAGGCTGGAGTGCAGTGGTGTGATCTTGGCTCACTGCAACCTCTGCCTCCTAGGTTCAAGCCATTCTCCTGCCTCAGCCTCCTGAGTAGCTAGGATTACAGGTGCCTGCCACCAAGCCTGGCTAAGTTTTGTATTTTTAGTAGAGATGGGGTCTCGCCATGTTGGCCAGACTGGTCTCAAACTCTTGACCTCAAGTGATCCACCTTCCTTGGACTCCCAAAGTGCTAGGATTACAGGCGTGAGCCACCATGCCTGGCCTCCGTTGCCTTCTGGCTTGCTTAGTTTTGGACAAGAAGTCTGCTGTAATTATCATAATTTTCCTCTGTATGTAATTTTTTTCTGGTTGTTTTCAAGATTTATATTTAATTTTCAACAGTTTATATATGATGTGTCTAGGTGTGGCTTTTTAAAATTCATCTTCTTGGATTTCCCTAGGCTTCTTAGATTTTGTCATTCAATGTTGTTCACATTTTTGAAAAATTCTTAGCCATTATCTCTTCAAATAATATGTTTATCAAGTTCTCATGTGATATTGTTCCGTAGCTCTTGGATGCTATGTTCCATTTTTTTCTCATTCTTTTTTCACTTCATATTTCAGTTTGGATAATTTCCATGTGCTTATCTTCAAGTTCATTGATTCTTTCCTTGGCTGTATTGAGTCTACTGATAAGCACGTTGAAGGCATTCTTGATTTACGTTACTGTGTTATTTCTAGGATTTCCCATGGACTTGTTCTTATCCTTTCACTTTTCTGCTAAAATACCGTCAGTTCCTATATACTGCCCAATTTTTCCACCAGAGCCTTTAACATGTTAATTGTAGTTATTTTAAATTCTCTGTCTGTTCGGATCATCTTTGAGTTTGATTGTTGTTAGCTTCATATTGCGATGGTGGATTTTTTTGGGTATATATTACATACTTTTCATTGAAATTGTGATTCTATGAGCAGATAACCCAGCTATGCCAGACATATGTAGGACAACTGTATTGTGAATACTTTTTTTTTCTTTGAGAAGGAATCTCGCTCTGTTGTCCAGACTGGAGTGCAGTGGCATGATCTCGGCTCACTGCAACCTCTGCCTCCCAGGTTCAAGTGATTCTCCTGCCTCAGTCTCCCAAGTAGCTGGGATTATAGGCGTGCACCACCACGCCTGGCTAATTTTTGTATTTTTAGTAGAGATGGGGTTTCACCATGTTGGCCAGGCTGGTTTCGAACTCCTGACCTTGTGATCCACCTACCTCGGGCTCCCAAAGTGCTGGGATTACAGGCATGAGCCACTGTACCCGGACTACTTTTTTTTTTTTTTTGAGACAGGGTCTGAGTTTGTTGCCCAGGATGGAGTGCAATGGTGTGATCTCAGCTCACTGCAACTTCCACCTCCCAAGCTCAAGCAGTCCTCCCACTTCAGCCTTCCAAATAGCTGGGACTATATGCACACACCACCGTGCCTGGCTAATTTTTGTAGAGATGGAGTTGAACTCCTGGGCTCAAGGGATCAGCCTGCCCTGGCTTCCCAAAGTGCTGGAATTATAGATGTGAGTCACTGTACCCAGCTGTGAATGTTCTTTTTAATGTTCAATATATTATGATGCTTTGACATCTTAAAAACAAAACTAAATGGAAAAGAACATTTCTAGCTGGGGAATGACTGCCCCTCCTGGGGTGAGCCAAGTCTTACGCATAGCAAGGGCTCAGCCAGCAGCATGCCTTTGATCTGCAAACTAACCAATCCAGAGACTCCATGCCTTCTCTAGCAGGCCTGTACACCACAGGAGGCAATATTCCTCTGCCGTCGTCATCCCAATGCCAGGTACCAGGTAACTAGGGGCCGCTCCTATAGTTTAAGTCTCTTTGAATGTATTTAAACGAGCCAGTTCTAAGCTGTTCACCCTGCCCTGCCTTGCCTTTCCCATGGAAACCCCAATAAAGGCTCTGGCCTAGTGTGTTCCTCTTGTTCCTGTCTTTTGCCTTCTGACTACCTGGTGTCTTTACCGTGACCCTGCATGGAATGATGTGCCTCCTGTCTCCAGATCCTGTGAATATAATTCACTTTGGTCTTGTCCTGCCCACCCCCATCCTTTCTGTGTGTCTCTTGTGGCTACACTTGATTGGCCATAGTATAAAAGAATACAAAACAATAGTACAGATTTTAGTCCAGTGAGGCCCATTTTGGATCTGACCCCCAGGGCTGTAAGATAATAAATTTGTGTTGTTTTAATCCACTAAATTGTGGTGATTTGCTACAGCAGAAATAGAAAACTAAAACAGAAAGTGATGTATATTAGCATTAGAGATGAGAAATCTCCACAGATCTGCAGGAGAGACTCCTTGACTCTTTGGCTGAGTACAGATTTGTGCATGTAAGTCAATTAGAAAGTAAATTAGAGATACTATAGCACTCTACCCAAGGCTGGAGAAAGAATCAGACAGAACAATTTTCTGAGATCTCATTTAAGGGAGAAACACTTCCTGAATCTCATTTAAGGAGGAAATAATGCAAAATCTTCACAAACTTTCCCAAAAACCGAAGAGGAGGAAACACTTCCTGACTGATTTGATGAAGCCAGAATTACCCTGATACCCAAACCTTATAAGAAAACTACATAGCAATAACCCTCATGAGCTCATGCATGCAAAAACCTTTAGTCAAATTTTAACTAGAATTTTCACACACCGCTGGTGGGCATGTAAAATGGTACACAGGCTTTGGAAAACAGTTTGGCAGTTTCTTATGAATATACAGTTGCCATAGGATCTAAGATTCCCAATCCTAGGTATTTACCCAAAAGATAGAAAAACACATGGTCATACAATAACTTTTACCCAAATGTTCATAGGAGCTTTATTCATAGCTATCAAAAACCTGGTTACTATCTAAATACTCAACAAGGGTGAATGGATATACACATTGTGATTTAACCATACAGTGGAATACCACTGAACAATAAAAAGAACCAAACTGTCATAGTCTGGTTTGGGTGTTAATGTTTTAGTCTGATTTAGGTGTTAAGCTCATAAAATGAGTTGGTGAGATTTTTTTCTGTCCTCTGTAAAGTTATGTTATTTTTAAGTGATTTTGTAGTAACTTCCCTGTAAAGCCTCTAGAAGTAGATTCTTCTTTGTCTCTCTCTCTCTCTCATTTTGTTTTTTGATATATAACCACCAATTACATTTCTTGATTGTTTACAGATCTATTTGGTTTTCTAACTTTTACAGAGTCATCTTGGATAAATTATATTTACTAAGAAATCATCTTTTATCAAATATTAAATTATTGCTATAGAGTTGATATTCTACTGTCTTTTAAGTCTGTGCTGAATTAATCCCCTTTTTATACCTAACTTTTTTTTAACCTGTTTTGCTTATAATTTTATATTTTATTTTTTTGTAGAGAAAGGGTGTTAGGTTCAAGTCCAGGTTCCAGCCCATGCTGAGGTCCAAAGGGAGTGGGTGGATGAATCGGAGATACCTGAGCGAACATTCAGCGGCAGGGGGGCGGGGGAGCCACAGGTAGGTGAAATACAGCTTTATTCAGCAGTTCTCTTACACTGTCTGTCTCTGTCTCTGTTGCTTGCTCTAACTCTGCAGTTCTTGGTCCCACACACAGCTGCACTCTCACGCTCCCTCCGCCTTCAGGGTCACCAGCTTAACTCTTTCCTTCTGGGTATAAGCAAGCTGAGCTGTGTCCTGGCTCCCCCTTGCCAGTTTGCAAGACATCCTTGGCTTTCTCTCTCTTTCTCTGGGTGCGAGCGCCTGAACAGTGTCAGCAGGGCAATGATACCTTTTGCAGACAATAGTGGCGTAGAGCCCAGTGATGGCCCTCCCATGTTATGTACATAGTTGTGTTGACATTATATATGGAATTGTGTGCCTGCGTTCCAATCCTGCTAAGTCATACAGGCTGTTTACCTCAGCCTGTCCTTGACCAAAGCACATCCATTAGCTTATACAGGGTCTCACTCTGTCACCCAGACTGGAGTCTAGTGGTATGATCATAGCTTACTGCAGCCTTGAACTCCCAGGGTCAAGCAATCCTCCTGCCTCAGCCTCCTGAGTTGCTGGGACCATAGGCATGTGCTACTATACCCAGCTAATTTTTTAATTTTTTATTTTTTATAGAGAGAGGTTCTATGTTGACCAGGCTAGTCTTGAACTCCTAGGCTCAAGCCATCCTCCCACCTTAGCCTACCATAGTGCTAGGATTACATATGTGAGTCACCACACCTGGCAAGAGGAAAATCTTAAAAAAGAGGCTAAAACTTTTAAATTATAAGCAATTTTAAATTATACATGCCTATGCACTTATAACAGGCATACCAATATATTTTGTGCAAGTGTTTAAATTATTGATCAATCTCATTTTCAAAGATAGCTCACTACTTTTGGGGTACTTTATAAGGTTTCTACAGATAGTAATAACAATCACAATGGTGGCATACATTCTTTTTAAAATCTTACCCAATAACTCTAGTCCACAAAGAATGGAAGTTTTATTTGAATTGGACTTCAATGCCACGAAAAAGATCTGAAGAGTCTTGTTTGTAGTATGTTAATGTAAGCGGCTGATGTGGTTGTTTATGATTCAGCCTATTACCTCATGGCATTGAAAGTGTTCTCAGGTTCTCACCACCTGAGCTGAATAATTTAAGATGTAATGTAGAAGGTATTTTCCTAATAATTTAGCCATTGGAGAAAATCGATGTTTATCTGTTGAATTATTTTTTAAATGTCCAAATTAATTACACTAGAATAGTTATATTATCTAACTCACTTTATTCAAATTGATGTTATTTAATTAGACCCTATGAAAATGAATTTTAATAAGCACACCTCCTAAAAATGGACTGAGGAACTAGCCACATATTTAAACTACATAGAGATAAAAAACTGGTAGAAAAAATAATTCAGTAAAATAGATAATGCAGTATTAATGATAATGCAAAATTGGTTTAAGATAATGGCATTGGCCAGGAATGGTGGTTCAAGCCTGTAATCCCAGCATTTTATCACTTGAGGTCAGGAGTTCGAGACCAGCCTGGCCAACATAGTGAAATACCATCTCTACTAAAAATATAAAAATTAGCTGGGTGTAGTGATGCACACCTGTAATCCCAGCTACTCAGGAGGCTAAGGCAGGAGAATTGCTTGAACCCGGGAGGTGGAGGTTGCAGTGAGTTGAGATCGTGCCACTGTACTCCAGCCTGGGTAAAGGAATGAGACTCTGTCACACAAGAAAAAAGATAATGGCATTGACAAATTTTCTCATTTCCTCATAAACATCACATAATGTATTTGCTTCATGAGAAACTCATAATAGACAATGCTACCATCTTACATTCTGCTAAATAGATAACATTAAAAATTTGGGGAGTAGGGGCAGGGCAAGATGGCAGACTAGAAATCTCCACCAATTATTCCCACAGCAAGGGCACCAGTTTAACAACTATCTACACACACAAAATAAAACACCTTCATAAAAACCAAAAATTAGAAACAACACTGGCCCAAACTCAGCTGACGCCTGCCCACGAAGAGAGCATTGAAAGCAGCCCTAGCCAGAGGGGAATCGCCAGTCCCAGTGGTCCGAACTTAAGTTCCCACAAGCCTCACCACTACGGACTAAAGTGCTCTGGGCTCCAGATACACTTGAAAGGCAGTCTAGGACACTAGGAATGCAACTCCTAGGCAAATCTTAGTGTTGAACTGGGCCCAGAGACAAAGAACAGCAGGGCATACAACCTACTGAGACACAGCCAGAGTGACCATGTGAGTGCTGGCATCATCCTTCCCCTAACTCCAGGTTGCAAAGCTCAAAGCTCCATAATAGACCCATTTCCTCCACTTAAGGAGAGGAGAAGGAAGAGTAGGTAAGACTTTGCCTTGCATCTTGGATCCTAGCTCAGCCACAGCTGGATAGGGCATTGGTCAGAATCATGAGGCCCCCTTTCCCGGCCATAGCCCCCAGACACATGTCTAGACATACTCTGGGCCAGAAGGGAAACTGCTTCCATGAAAGGAAGGACCCAGTCCTGGCAGAATTAATCACCTACTAACTGAAGAGCCTTTGGGCCCTGAATAACCAGCAGCAATACTCAGGTACTATGTTGAGGGCCTTGAGTGAGACTCTTGAAACTTGGTAACTTCAGGCAAGTATAGCACATTCCCAGCTGTGGTGGCTATGGGTGAGATTCCCTCCACTTGAGAAAGCGGACGGAAAAGCAAAGGCGGGGCTTGTCTTCCACCTTAGGTACCAGCTCAGCCATAGCAGGGTAGAATACCAAGTAGGGTCTTGGGGTTCCCAATTCCAGGACGTGGCTCTTGGATGGCATTTCTGGACCTGCCTTGGCCAGAGGGGAGCCCACTGCCCTGAAGAGTGAGTCCCAGGGCAGGCAGCATTCATCACAATCTCACCTAAGAGCCCTTGGCCCTTAAGGTAACATTGGTGGTAGTCTTGAGGTACTCCCTGTGGGCCTGTGGTGACAATGGCCACTTGGTGAGGCTTCTTTGCCATTGGAAAGGGTAGGGAAGAGTGGGAAGAACTATGTCTTGTGGTTTGAGTGCCAGCTGAGCCACAGTACAATAGAATACCAGTCTTGGCAGGTAGACTTCCAACAGTTTTGACTCCAGTCCTTGGCTCCTGGATGGCACCTCTGGACAAGCCCAGGGACTGGGTGAACTAACTTGCTACCCTGAAGAGAAGGACAGAGGCCTGAATAGCTTTGCCACCTGCTGATTTTAGAGCTCCAGGGCCTTGAGCGAACATAGGTCATAGCCAACGGGAGGTTACAGAAAACTTGGGTGAGACCTGGTGCTGTGCTAAATTCAGATCTGACCCAGTGCAGTCCTAGTGGTGGTGGCCACAGGAGTGCTTGTGCCATACCACCCTCAGTTCCATCTGGCTCAGAACAGAGAGAAAGACTCCGTTTGCTTAGGAAAAATTAAGAAAACAACAGTCTCCACCTGGTAATCCAGAGAGTTCTTCTGGATCTCATCCAAGAGCATTAAGGCAGTACCTCTACAAGTCTGCAAGAACCACAGCATTACTGAGCTTGGGGTGCTCCCTAAAACAGGTACAGTTTAGATCACAACACTCAAGTCCTTTCAAGTATCTTGAAAGTGTTCCCAAAAAGGACAAACAAGCCCAGACTGAGTGTCTACAATAAATACCTATCTCTAAAATGCCCAGACACTGAAGAACATCTAGAAGCATCAACGCCATCCAGGAAAACAAGACCTCACCAAATGAACTAAAAAAGGCACTGGAGACCAATCCTAGAGAAACAAAGATATTCTCTGACCTTTCAGACAGAATTCAAAATAGCCATGCTTGTGGAAATGCAAAGAAATTCAAGATAACACAGAAAAGGAATTCAGAATTCTATCAGATACATTTAACGAAGAGATTAAAATGATTAAACAGAAACAAGCAGAAATGCTGGAGCTGAAAAATGCAATTGGCATACTGAAGAACACATGAGTCTTTTAATAGCAGAAATGATCAAGCAGAAGAAAAAATTAGTGAGCTTAATTTGAAAATACAGAGAGGAGAAAAAAGAAGAAAGATAAAAAACCAATGAGGAATGCCTACAGGATCTAGAAAACAGCCTCAAAAGAGCGAATCTAAAAGTTATTATCGTTATAGAGGAGGTAGAGAAAGAGGTAGGGGTAGAAAGTTTATTCAGTGGGATAACAGAGAATTTCCTAAACCTGAATAAAGATATCAATATACAAGTATTAAGATTGAAGCTGTAATAAAGTCTCCCAGTAAAGAAATGCTCAGGGCCTGATGGCTTCACTATTGAATTCTACCAAATGTTTAAAGAAGAACTAATACCAATCCTATTCAAACTATTCCAAAAAATAGAGAAGGAAGCACTTCTAAACTCATTCTATGAGGCCAGTATTACCCTGATACCAAAACCAGACACACATACAACATAAAAAGAAAACTACCAGCCAATATCTCTGATGAACACTGAGGCAAAAATCCTCAACAAAATAATAGCAAATCAAATTCAGTAATGTATTAAAAGATCATTCAACATGACCAAGTGGGATTTATTCCTGGGGTGCAAGGATGATTCAACATATGCAAATCAATGTGATGCATCATGTCAACAGAATGAAGGATAAAAACCATATGATCATTTCAATTGATGCTGAAAAAGCATTTGATAAAATTCAACATTCCTTCATGATAATAACCCTCAAACAACTGGGTACAGAAGGAACATACTTCAACACAATAAAAGCCATATATGAAAGACCCACAGCCAGTATCACACAGAACAGGGGGAAGCTGAAAGCCTTTTCTCTGAGATCTGCAACATGACAAGGATGCCCACTGTCAACACTGTTACTCAACACAGCACTGGAAGTCCTAACTAGAGTAATCAGACAAGTGAAAGAAATAAAGAGCATCCAAATTGGAAAGGAAGAAGTCAAATTATCTTTGTTTGTAGATGCTATGATCTTATATTTAGCAAAACCTAAAGACTACATCAGAAAATTATTAGAACTGATAAATTTAGTAAAATTGCAGGATATAACATCAACATATAAAAATCAGTAGCATTTGCATACGCCAACAGTGATGAACAATCTGAAAAAGAAATAAAAAAATGTAATATCACTTACAAGAGCCACAAATAAGTATCTAGGAATTAATTTAAGTGAAAGATTGTGATATTGAAAATTATCACATGCTGATGCAAGAAATTGAAAAGGATACCAACAAATGGAAAGATATTCCATATTCATGGATTGGAAGAACCAATATTGTTAAAATGTTCATACTACCCAAAGCAATCTACAGATTCAACACAATCCCTATCAGAATACCAATCACATTCTTCACAGAAATAGAAAAACAATCCTTAAACGTACATGGAAGCACAAAAGACCCAAAGTAGCCAAAACTTTCCTAAGCAAAAAGAACAAAACTTGAGGAATCACATTACCTGACTTCAAATTACACTTTAGAGCTATAGTAGCCCAAACAGTATGGTACTGGCATAAAAAGGCACATAGATCAATGGAATAGAATAGTGAACCCAGAAATAAATCCAGACACCTATAGTGAACTCATTTTCAACAAAGGTGACAAAAACACACTGGGGAAAAGACAGTCTGTCAGGCCTCTGAGCCAAAGCTAAGCCATCATATCCTGTGACCTGCATGTACACATCCAGATGGTCCGTTCCTGCCTTAACTGATGACATTCCACCACAAAAGAAGTGAAAATGGCCTGTTCCTGCCTTAACTGATGACATTACCTTGTGAAATTCCTTTTCCTGGCTCATCCTGGCTCAAAAGCTCCCCCACTGAGCACCTTGTGACCCTCCACCCCTGCCCGGCAGAGAACAACCCCCTTTGACTGTAATTTTCCTTTACCTACCCAAATCCTATAAAACAGCCCCACCCCTATCTCCCTTCACTGACTCTCTTTTTGGACTCAGCCCACCTGCACTCAGGTGATTAAAAAGCTTTATTGCTCACACAAAGCCTGTTTGGTGGTCCCTTCACACAGACGCACATGACATTTTGGTGCCATGACTCGGATCAGGGGACCTCCCTTGGGAGATTAATCCCCTGTCCTCCTGCTCTTTGCTCCATGAGAAAGATCCACCTATGACCTCAGGTCCTCAGACCCACCAGCCCAAGGAACATCTCACCAATTTTAAATCCGGTAAGCTGCCTCTTTTTACTCTCTTCTCCAACCTCTCTCACTATCCCTCAACCTCTTTCTCCTTTCTTTCTTTTTTTTTTTTTTTTGCTGGAGTGCAGTGGCCGGATCTCAGCTCACTGCAAGCTCCGCCTCCTGGGTTTATGCCATTCTCCTGCCTCAGCCTCCCGAGTAGCTGGGACTACAGGCACCCGCCACCTCGCCTGGCTAGTTTTTTGTATTTTTTAGTAGAGACGGGGTTTCATCATGTTAGCCAGGATGGTCTCGATCTCCTGACCTCGTGATCTGCCCGTCTCGGCCTCCCAAAGTGCTAGGATTACAGGCTTGAGCCACCGTGCCCGGCCCCTCTTTCTCCTTTCAATCTTGGCACCACACTTCAATCTTTCCCTTCTCTTAATGTCAGTTCCTTTCCTTTTCTGGTAGAGACAAAGGAGACGTGTTTTATCCATGGACCTAAAACTCCGGTGATAGTCACGGACTTGGGAAGACAGTCTTCCCTGGGTGTTTAATCACGCGGGGATGCCTGCCTGATTATTCACCCACATTTCAGAGGTGTCTGACCACGCAGGGACGCCTGCCTTGGTCCTTCACCCTTAGCGGCAAGTACCGCTTTTCTTGGCGGGGGGGGCAAGCACTCCCAACCCCTTCTCTCCCTGTTTCTACCCCCTCTCTGCTTTTCTGGGGGACAAGAACCCCCTGATCCCTTTTCCGCTTTTCTGGGGGCAAGAATCCCCCGACCCCTTCTCTCCACTTTTCTGGGGGGCAAGAACCCCCTGACCCTTTATCTCCATGTCTCTATGCTTTTCCCACTTTTCTGGAGGGCAAGAACCCCCTGACTCCTTATCTCCACGTCCCGACCCCTTTTCCACTTTTCTGGAGGGCAAGAACTACCCGACCCCTTATCTTTGCGTCCTGACCCCTTTCCCGCTTTTCTAGAGGGCAAGAACCCCCTGACCCCTTATCTCCGCATCTCAACCCCTTTCCCACTTTTCTGGAGGGCAAGAACCCCCCAACCCCTTCTCTCCGTGTCTCTCCTCTCTTTCTTCTCTAGGCTTGCCTCCTCCACTATGGGCAACCTTCCACCTTCTTCCTCCTGGCATATGGTACTGGCATAAAAAGGCACATTCCTCCTTCTTCTCCCTTAGCCTGTGTTCTCAAGAACTTAAAACCTCTTCAACTCACACCTGACCTAAAACCTAAATGCCTTTTCTTCTACAATGCCGCTTGACCCCAATACAAACTTGACAGTAGTTCCAAATAGCCAGAAAACGATACTTTCGATTTTTCCGTCCTACAATATCTAAATAATTCTTGTCGTAAAATGGGCAAATGGTCTGAGGTGCCTGACATCCAGGCATTCTTTTACACATTGGTCCCTCCCTAATCTCTGTTCCCAATGAAACTCGTCCCAAATCTTCCTTCTTTCCCTCCCGCCTGCCCCCTCAGTCCCAACCCCAAGCATAGCTGAGTCTTTCTAATCTTCCTTTTCTACAGACCCATCTGACCTCTCCCCTCCTCGTCAGGCCAAGCTAGGTCCCAATTTTTCCTCAGCCTCCGCTCCCCAACCCTATAATCCTTTTATCACCTCCCCTCCTCACACCGGGTCTCGCTTACAGCTTCATTCCGTGACTAGCCCTCCCCAACCAGCCCAGCAATTTCCTCTTAAAAAGGTGACTGGGGCTAAAGACATAGTCAAGGTTAATGCTCCTTTTTCTTTATCTGACCTCTCCCAAATCAGTTAGTGTTTAGGCTCTTTTTCATCAAATATGAAAAACCCAGCCCAGTTCATGGCTCGTTTGGCAGCAACCCTGAGACACTTTACAGCCCTAGACCCTAAAAGGTCAAAAGGTTGTCTTATTCTCAATATATATTTGATTACCCAGTGCACTCCCCACATTAAATAAAACCCCCAAAATTAAATTCCAGCCCTCAAACCCCACAACAGGACTTAATTAACCCTGCCTTCAAGGTGTACAATAATAAAGTAGAGACAGCCAAGTAGCAATGTATTTCTGAGTTGCAATTCCTTGCCTCCACTGTGAGAGAAACCCCAGCCACATCTCCAGCGCACAAGAACTTCCAAATGCCTGAACTACAGCCGCCAGGCGTTTCTCCAGGACCGCCTCCCGCAGGAGTTTGCTACAAGTGCTGGAAATCTGGCCACTAGGCCAAGGAATGTCCGCAGCCCAGGATTCCTCCTAAGCCGTGTCCCATCTGTGCGGGACCCCACTGGAAATCAGACTGTTCAACTCATCTGGCAGCCACTTCCAGAGCCCCTGGAACTCTGGCCCAAGGCTCTCTGACTGACTCCTTCCCAGATCTTCTCGGCTTAGCAGCTGAAGACTGACACTGCCTGATCGCCTCGGAAGCCTACAGGACCATCACAGAGGCTCTAGGTAACTCTCACAGTGGAAGGTAAGTCCGTCCCCTTCTTAATCAATACAGAGGCTACCCACTCCACATTACCTTCTTTTCAAAGGCTTGCTTCCCTTACCTCCATAACTGTTGTGAGTATTGACGGCCAGGCTTCTAAACCTCTCAAAACTCCCCAAGTGTGCTGCCAACTTGGATAACATTCTTTAATGCACTCCTTTTTAGTTATCCCCACCTACCCACCCAGTTCCCTTATTAGGCCAAGACATTTTAACTAAATTATCTGCTCCCCTGATTATTCCTAGGCTACAGCCACACCTCATTGCTACCTTTTCCCTCTGTTCAAAGCCTCCTTCGCATCCTCCCCTTGTATCTCCCCACCTTAATCCACAAGTATAGGATACCTCTACTCCCTCCTTGGCGACTGATCACGCACCCCTTACCATCTCATTAAAACTTAATCACCCTTATCCTGCTAAATGCCAATATCCCATGCCACAGCATGCTTTAAAAGGAATAAAGCCTGTTATCACTCGCCTGTTACAGCATGGCCTTTTAAAGCCTGAAACTCCCCTTACAATTCCCCCATTTTACCTGTCCTAAAACCAGACAAGACTTACAGGTTAGTTCAGGATCTGTGCCTTATCAACCAAATTGTTTTGCCTATCTACCCCATAGTGCCAAACCCATATACTCTCCTATCCTCAATACCTCCCTGCACAACCCATTACTCTGTTCTGGATCTCAAACATGCTTTCTTTACTATTCCTTTGCACCCTTCATCCCAGCCTCTCTTCACTTTCACTTAGACTGACCCTGACACCCATCAGGCTCGGTAAATTACCTGGGCTGTACTGCCGCAAGGCTTCACAGACAGCCCCCATTACTTCAGTCAAGCCCAAATTTCTTCCTCATCTGTTACCTATTTCGGCGTAATTCTCATAAAAACACACGTGCTCTCCCTGCTGATCGTGTCCAGCTAATCTCCCAAACCCCAATCCCTTCTACAAAACAACAACTCCTTTCCTTCCTAGGCATGGTTTGTGTGGTCAGAATTCTTAAACAAGCGCCAGGACCGCGTCCTGTAGCCTTTCTGTCCAAACAACTTGACATTACTGTTTTAGCCTAGCCCTCATGTCTACGTGCAGCGGCTGCCACTGCTTTAATACTGTTAGAGGCCCTAAAAATCACCAACTATGCTTGACTCACTCTCTACAGTTCTCATAACTTCCAAAATCTATTTTCTACCCCCACCATCACTCAAGACAACGCTTATGCTGGTAAGGTAGCGAAAAAAGCAGCCATCAAAAGGCCTCAGATCCCATTGCTCAGGACAATGCTTATGCTGATAAGTTAGTTTAAAAAGCAGCTGGCTTCCAACTTCTATCCCTCACAGCAGTTTTCCTCCTTCACATTGGTCACTCCCACCTACTCCCCTGCGGAAACTTCCACCTATCAGTCTCTTCCCACACAAGGCAAATGGTTCTTAGACCAAGGAAAATATCTCCTTCCAGTCTCACAGGCCCATTCTATTCTGTTGTCATTTCATAACCTCTTCCATCTAGGTTACAAGCCGTTAGCGTGTCTTAGAACCTCTCATTTCCTTTCCATCCTAGAAATCTGTCCTCAAGGAAATCACTTCTCAGTGTTCCATCTGCCATTCTACTGCTCCTCAGGAATTTCTCAGGCCCCCTCCCTTCCCTACACATCAGGCTCAGGGATTTGCCCCCACCCAGGACAGGCAAATTGACTTTACTCACATGCCTCGAGTCAGGAAACTAAAATACCTCTTGGTCTGGGTAGACACTTTCACTGGACGGGTAGAGGCCTTTCCTACAGGGTCTGAGAAGGCCACCGCAGTCATTTCTTCCCTTCTGTCAGACCTAATTCCTCAGTTTGGCCTTCCCACCTCTATACAGTCCGATAGCAGACCGGCCTTTATTAGTCAAATCACCCAAGCCATTTTTTTAGGTTCTTGGTATTCAGTGGAACCTTTATATCCTTTACCATCCTCAATCTTCAGGAAAAGTAGAAGGACTAAAGGTCTTCTAAAAATATACCTCACTGACCTCAGTCACCAACTTAAAAAGGACTAGACAATACTTTTACCACTTTCCCTTCTCAGAATTCAGGCCTGTCCTTGGAATGCTACAGGTTCCAGCCCATTTGAGCTCCTGTGTGGACACTCCTTTTTATTAGGTCCCAGTCTCATTCCAGACACCAGACCAAATTGAACTGCATCCCAAAAACTTGGACAGAGCCTAAAAACCCACCAACCAAGCAAGTAATTACGTTGAACCCCCATAGGCTCTATTTAGATGTCCTAGGTCCTATCAATTCTTAGTCCTTTAATACCTGTTTTTTCTCCTTCTCTTATTCAGACCTTGTGTCTTCCGTTTAGTTTTTCAGTTCATACAAAACCACATACAGGCCATCACCAATCATTCTATATGACAAATGCTCCTTCTAACAACCCCACAATATCACCTCTTACCACAAAGTCTTCCTTCAGCTTAATCTCTCCCATTCTAAGTTTCCACGCTGCCCCTAATCCTGCTTGAAGCAGCCCTGAGAAACATCGCCCATTATCTCTCCCTTCCACCCCCCAAAAATTTTCGCTGCCTCAACACTTCAACACTATTTTGTTTTTCTTATTAATATAAGAAGACAGGAATGTCAGGCCTCTGAGCCAAAGCTAAGCCATCAAATCCCCTGTGACCTGCATGTACACATCCAGATGGTCGGTTCCTGCCTTAACTGATGACATCCCACCACAAAAGAAGTGAAAATGGCCTGTTCCTGCCTTAACTGATGACATTACCTTGTGAAATTCCTTTTCCTGGCTCATCCTGGCTCAAAAGCTCCCCCACTGAGCACCTTGTGACCCCCCCAACCCCTGCCCGGCAGAGAAGCCCCTTTGACTGTAATTTTCCTTTACTTACCCAAATCCTATAAAACAGCCCCACCCCTATCTCCCTTCGCTGACTCTCTTTTCGGACTCCCGCCTGCACCCAGGTGATTAAAAAGCTTTATTGCTCACACAAAGCCTGTTTGGTGGTCTCTTCACATGGATGCGCATGAAACAGTCTCTTCAACAAATGGTGCTGGGAGAAATGGATATCCATATGCAGAAGTATGAAACTATACCCCTATCTCTTGTCATATAAAAAGATCAAATAAAAATGAATTAAAGACTGAAATCTAAGACCTCTAACTATGAAACTACTACAAAAAAAATTGGGGAAATTCTCTAGGACATTGGTCTGGGCAAAAATGTCTTCAGTCCCCACAAGTACAGGTAACTAATGCAAAAATGGACAGATGGGATCACATTGACTTAAAAAGCTTGCACAGCAAAAAGTAAAAACAAAAAACCCCAAAACCAAAAAACAAACAAAAAAACAATCAACACAGTGAAGAGACAACTCACAGAATGGGACAAAATATTTGCAAACTACCAGTTGGAAAGGGATTAATAACCCGAATATATAAAAAGCTCAACTAGATCTACAGGAAAAAAATCTAACAATCTGATTTTAAAATGGGCCAAAGATTTGAATAGACATTTCTCAACAGAAGACATACGAATGGCAAACAGGCATATATGAAAAGGTGTTCAACATCACTGATCAACAGAGAAATGCAAATCAAAACAACAATGAGATATCTCACCCCAGGCAAAAATGGCTTTTATTCAAAAGACTGCAGTAACAAATGCTGGGCAAGGACATAGAGAAAACGGAATCCTCATACAATGTTTGTGGGAGTGTAAAAGTATAGCCACTGTGGAGAACAGTTTGGAGGTTCCTCAAAAACCTAAAAATAAAGCTACCATATGATCCAGCAATCTCACTACTAGGTATATACCTAAAAGAAAGGAAGTCAGTATATTGAACAGCTATCTGCACTCCCATGTTTGTTGCAGGTCTGTTCACAATAGCCAAAATTTAGAAGCAACCAATGAAAAGAAAATGTGCTAACTACATAATGGAGTCATAAAAATAAGAATGAGATCCTGTTATTTCCAACAACATGGATGGAACTAGGGGGTCATTATGCTAAGTGAAATAAGCCAGGCACAGAAAGATAAATATCACATCCCCTCACTTATTTGTGGGTTCCAAAAATCAAAACAATTGAACTCATGGGGGAGAGAACAGAAGAATGGTTATCAGAGGCTGGGAAGGGCAGTGGGAGGGAGGGTGAGTAGGAAGTGGGGACGGTTAATGGGTACAAAAAAATAACGAATGAAGACCCAGTATTTGATAATACAACAGGGCAACTATAGTCAATAATTGTACATTTAAAAATAACAAATAATTGGTTTGACACACAAAAGGTAAATGAGGGGATGAACATCCCATTTTTCCATGATGTGATTATACATTGCATGCCTGTATCAAAACATCCTATGTGCCCCATTATATATGCCTAGTATAAATGCACAAAAAATGAAACATTTATAAAAATTTGCCTAATTTTGGGACCAGGCTATGAAAAATAGCATGTCTTCTTAATTTACATGCTTTTAAAAATTAAGCAAAAATAACTTTAAAAGAAGCTGTTTTGGGGCGAATATTCTCCTGTTTTTTCTATTAATGCTTTCCTAGAAAGCAAAATTTACTACAAAATGACTGAAGCCCATTCTTAACTGCCAGTTATAATTTGAGATTCAGAATAAGAAATACTTTCACAAATAACTGAGATAAAGCATGATAAAACCAATACAATTGTTTTGTTCGAAAAATTTTGTCTCACATGTAAAATCTAATGCAACATAGAGACAAGGGAAGGCACTGTGACCATGACAAGGGTGTACTAAGCAACACTAATGAAAATGAGGTATTCTTCTCTTCTTGGAGAGCCACTGGAAGAACTTGCATGTAAATTTGAAGAAAAATGATGCAAGCCACTTGCCCATTATTGACAGAGCCCTTCCAGTTTGACTGCTGTGACATATTTGATATTTTTACTATTAACCTTTGATCTGATGCTTGGGACTACAATAGAAAACTATGCATGCTTTTTCTTCCATTGTAGGTTCCAATGCCACATGGCCTTTGCTATTTCAGATTAAGTCTTTTAATTTTGGAAACATTTTCACTGATGGCACCTATTCTATGGCAATGTATGTAACTTGCAACTCATCATTTATATTTAAATGGTAGAACCATTTATTTCTTCAGAAAGGACTTTAGAAATATTCTAAACTTTGAGATTTTTTTTTTTTCCACACAGAAGGATGCTAGCTCTCTAGGATCTTAATACTAAAGTATTAACTCTATGAATACCCATATTTCAATATATAGTTACTGATAATCTGGAAAGACCTGTACTGTTGTTTTAAGCCATGTGAGAAAATTACAGGCAAAGTTTATTTGTATTAAGTTTTGAGAAATGATTTTTCATAACTACACAGGATAGAAATAAAATGGCATAACTTTGCTTCAAAAGTAACTATTCTGTGGCCAATCTAGAAATGTCAGATTTAAAATTAGTTCTTACATCTATTTAGAACAAATTGCTTTGAGAACTGTGTTCTCTAGGTTATTTTGAGTGTGTGTGTTTGTTCATGTCTATTTATCTAAGATGTGGGCCTTGGAGTAAATAGGATTCTCTCATGACTATAATCTCAAATATGGTCATCCATCATATAGTCTCATAGATGTAGAATTAGCAAAACTACATTTAATAGTAAGCACACACCATAGATGAAATTATCTTTCCTGTCCTCTGACGTAAGTCAAGACTAACATGAGTTTGACCTTTTAAAACACCACTCATTTGTTACCGTTATAGAAACACATCAGCTTGTCTTCATGAAACTTTTTAACTGTATCACATAATCTACCTTAAGCACACTTGTAGAATGTTGTCTGTTAAAAAGTTGCCATGCATCTCCTCAGATTGGTCATATTTAACAGATATGACTAAAATGGTCACTCCACACACTCTCCAGCAAAACTGGTATTAAGTCTGCATCTTCACTTAGCATGCACCACTTCTAATATAACACATAATTGACTTATTTGTTGATTACATTTCCCAACATCCTCCCACTATCTTTAGAATGTAGCCTCCACAAAGGCAGAGATTTTTGCTTTTGGCCATTGTGTTACTTCAAGTGCTTAGAGCAACCTCTGGCACCTAGTAGCACTCAAACATTCACTGACAAAACAATGTGGCAGATGAGGTCAGAGACACAATGGGATGGGATGGGGAATAGATAATTTTTGGGCTTTGTGGGCCATCTTCAAGCTCGGAGTGAAACAGGGAAGGCACTCCAGGATTCTAGGCAGAGCAGTGCTGTAACCTGACAAAGGTTTTAAAAGCATTGCTCTGGCTACTGTTTTGAGGATGGGCTGTGGTGGGCAGGGGTGAAAGTAAAAAGACATTTATGAAGCAAGTATAGTAATTGGATGAGGAATCATAAAGTCACAGATTAGGATGAAAGTGGTATAAATGGTGATATGTGGTTGAATTCTGGATTGTTTTGAGGGGAAAGCAAATAGTATTTCCTGATGGACCGGATGTGGGCTGAGAGAAAGAAAATCAAGGTGACAACAAGGTTGTTCTAGCTTAAGCAACTGAAGAATTGTGTTGTCATCAATTGACTTGTGGAAGTTTGTGGGAGGAATACGTTTGAGGGTAGGGTGAGCTGTTTGAAAGTTCAGTGTTGGACATACCATGTTTCAGATGTTTTGTCAGACCATCACCAAGGGATGCCATAGGCAGGTGGATCTGTGATTAAAGTTCAGGGGTGTGGGGAATTACATATGAATTATATAATTATATAATTCAATTGAATAATTATATAATTATATATACAAATAACAATGGGATGCAAAGTGAGTGCAGAGAGGAACAAGGGCCAAGTACCCTGCAGTTAAAAGGAATGAATGAATTTTATCACAGAACTAGAAAGAATCTCAGGTTCTTCTCAGGTAATAAATGTCCTGAAGGGAAAAAAAATATCATTATCAGGTGATGTTACTTTATGAAGGAAAGGTAAGAGAACAAGCAAATTATGAACATAATTTAAAGATAGAATTTATTCTCTGATGGTTTACTCATGCAAACTGCACATAAAAGAAAATAGTACAGTTTGTGTAACATTGCAAATATAAGGACTGAAAATGCTAGGTACAGAAGTAGTATGACATCCTGAAAGTCAAAATGGAATTTGTGTTTATACACTAATAATGATTTTTATATTTGCTCAGTACAGACTGATTTACAATGAACGTTTTGCTAACCTTGGTAAGCTTGTTAACCGTTTACATGACTTCTTACATCTATGTAGTTTTATTTTACAGTTGCAAGAATTCTGTTACCAAAGAATCTTAACTTGCATAAGTAATAAGATGAAAGAAAAATGTATTGACGGACTTAGAGTGAAAAATTGAGGCTTTTCCTAACCTATTCAAACTACAATAAAAAATACCCTTCTTGCAGAATTCGTATTTTGTGCCTTTGAGATAACTCCTTAGAATAATGATATCAAAATCATGATTTGAAACTGATTACTTTAAAATAATGAAATTCGTTGAAAATTAAAAATTTAAGAATTATCAAATAAAAATGCTCTCATTATAATAAGCTAAACAATAAAATTCCCATTATCTTCATACTTAAAGTCCTGAAATGTCATTTATATAATCTGAATGTTTCCCAGTTTGGAACTTAGGCAGGTGGGATATTTCCTTGAATTATCAAGGATATTCCATACAGACTTTTAAAATGTCAGTCTCATTAAGAGATGGCACTGAGACTTTAGCAAATAGTGTAGTATGGATGCAGGACAAACTACACAACTTATTATAAATGCATTACAGATATTTACATAGTGGAATCCTGCTTGAATGCCAGAAGTTGCTACTGGGTAGGACTCATAACTATTTTACAAAGTTTTCTTACGCACATCTACTACTTTTAAAATTTTATGTTTAACAATTTATTCTATTTTAAAATATGTACTGTATTTTGAACATAACTGCAGAATAAAAATAGATAATGGCACATTAGAAAACTAAGTATCCCACAGATGATTGGATAATGAGAAAAGTATACCTACAATCATCTCATCAGAAACAAGCTACATCATGGAATGTTAGTTATCCAAGCCTGCACAATAATGACATTTTAAACTGCAATCATCTATTGGCCAGCATCACACTGAAGGCATCGTTAAACATTCAAGCAAAGATTGCTGGCATAAACTATTGAAAGACACACACACACACACACACGCACACACACACAGACACACACACTCTCTCTCATTCATGCACGCTTCCCACATTATAATTACATTGTTCTAAAGATAGATACTGATTTTTTTTCCACGAGAAACATTATCAAAATTTGCTACTAAAAGATGACAGTGCTTTCACAAGAATAAGTACAAGTTAGCTCGCAAGTACAAGACAATGGGGGTAAACAGTTTTAAATTTTCTAAGTAGTAATTTTAGGCTTTTCTGGCAACCATACCATACTTAATTATGCATAAACTTTGCAGTTTGTAACCTGAAATCTGTAAAAACAACAACAAAAAAACCAAAAACAAGAGCTAATTTCAAAAATTATTAGATATTTGATAACCCTGTATCATACATTATATAATTTCATATTTTTAGCCTCAAAACATACGTGTAAAATATTGAATTTAAGACTTGAAAAATAAAATCATTTTTGAAATGCTGAAAATTCTAAAATTTGTTTACTTAAAACCTTAAATAAAAAAGAAAAATGATTATAAATGACCTTGATTTAGCTTAACAATGTGCATAAAAGCACTATGTCTTTACCATGTTTTCACTCACTTAAAAAAAAGTGTTCTTTAATGTTTTTCCTTTTGCATAATGTGCAAAATAAAAGGCAAAAAGATTAAAAGCAAATTTCTATCTTTCTCTTGCCTAGTGCTTTTATGACTCCGTTAACATTACAAAGTCAACAGGGACTATGCAAAACTTTGGTATAAATGATAATACTACTACCATCACAGTTGAGGGTTAAGGGGTGGTCAAAAGAAATGGAAGTGGGAAGAAAGATTCAGTAACACCCCCATTTATTAAAACACCAACAAATTAAAAGTGAAATAAACCACAATGAATTATAATACAATTTACACATTGAGCACAGAAAAATTAATAAATCTACTAATATTTATAAAAAAAGAAAAATCAGTCTTTTTCCAGAGACTAAAAACTGTTTTTCAGTCTGATCAACTGCTGCTACACCAACTTTAGAGCCAAATTTAATTTCAAGTAAAAAAAAAAATTTACAACCACAGATTTCGCATAAATGGAAACTGGTCTTTCCTTGATTTCCCTTTGAAGTCACTAATGAGTATCTAAAACTGTTGTACTGCAGGTTTTTAATCAACTTCCTGAGGGCTGTGACTGGGAGGAAGGAGCCATAACGATCTGTGAAAGAGCAGGCTCTGTACTCTGGTCCGCCATCTGGGTGAGGACTGAAGTGGCTACAGCTTCTGCCTTGGAGGTTGAACTGACTCCATTGGATGTGCTGACCGAACTATGCTGTATAGCTTCTGTATGTGGACTACTCGGCACTGAAATGTCTTCTGAACTATCATCTTTATCAGCAGCTGGGTGAAAAAAAGAAAAATTATTCATTTTCCTAAAATCTGTAAGAATGCACCATTATGCTGAGGCAATATACGGAGTAAAAAGTTAGAAAGCATCTTACAAAACTGATTAGACAAGTTGGTATTACAGGAATTGATATAGGTCATGAAGTAGGCAATTTTACCTGCAATAGGTCAAAAGAAGGCACAACCATGCATATGGAAACATCTGGGTGCCCACTGCCTTATGGAATAGAGTTGAAGAAATATTTGCTAAATAGTGTTAAAGAAAGAAAATGAGGTAGAGTTTGGAAGACAGGCTCTTACAGATACAATCAAACATAAGTATCACATTTAACAAACTCAGTCTGGTTGGCCTACATGTCATTCTTATTATAAGATAAAAATTTATAACCACATGCATAAACAAAATGAATTCTTACATACAAATTACATCTTCAAATTATTCCCTCTGCATTCTCCAGAACTGTATTTATTCTGGCTGATTTTCCATCTATTGCAGCCATGAATGATTATAACACCTGATTCTAATGATGCATACATATGAGAATAAGCAATATTTAGAATCTAAATGCCACCAGCTGTTATAGTTGCATGAATAAACTGGGATTCAAGTAAAAATCCATACAAAACTCTAAACATTGCAACTGAAAAGATATTCAGGAAAAGGCATTCTAAATATTTACAAAAATAAATCTGCAAATATTTAGACCTGAACAAGTCTTACACCCTTATTTTAATAGAACTAAATCCAGTAATTTCATTTAGTAAAAATTTGATATAGATAACACACAAATATTTATAGTATATGTAAGTTATGAGGAACAATGATAACATGAACACCTGGGAACTGTGCCACCAACCTAAGAGAGAACACTGCCATTAACACTTCTGCTTCCTGGGGGTTCCTGTCCTCACCAAAGGTAATCACCACTCTGACATTTCTTTAACCATTCTCTTGTTTTTCTTTGTAGTTTTACCACATAGGTATGTATCCCTAAGCAACATAGTTCAGCTGTTTATTCTGAAACATTTTAAAAACAGTATCACACTGGATGTACTCTTTGGCACCTTGCTTTTTTCACTTGGCATTAAAACTTTATTCAGTGTTCAGAAGTGACAATAAGTAGGCTTTTAAAATCAAATCTGAGAATGTGTACTGATGGCCAGATGCCCATTCTGAAAGTCAATTAGTAAAAAAAATTGTGGATATCTTATGAAGCAGGACTTAGCCTATGATTTGCAATGTAGAAGATGCAGAGGGGGATACCTGGTAGTGTCAACTTTAGCTAAAAAAAAATTATTAATATTGTGCATTTTCTGAAATACAGTTTTTACAGAATTTTTCAACATCTGCCTCAAATCCATGCATTTTTGAAAAGCAGGTTTTAAAATACATTAATGAGATGGAACCCTATTTTCTCTATAACATGCTATAAATCAAAACCATACCCCTGGATACTTGACCTCAAGGTACAATAAAACAACAACAACAAAACCAACCACCAGAAGTAGTATTCCTTTAAAAATTATACAAAATGGAATGAATACTTAAAAAAATTATAGATTCAGATGGTACATATGCAGGTGTGTTACACAGGTATATTGTGCAATAGAAGTTTGGGCTTCTACTGAACCTATCACTGAAATAGTGAACATAGCACCCAATAGGTAGTTTCTCAACTAGTGCCCCCCCTTCCCCTCTACTTTTCTGATCAAGCAATATTGAATGTTACAAAATATTTATAATTCAGATATTAAAATAGCCAATCATTACATGTACAAAGAAAACAAAACACTGGCAATGACAGTTTAACTGGAGGGAATACTAAAAAGCTCTATTTGTTTATTTCACCACTATTCTTTAAAAGAACAACAGGCTGACGTTTCCCTGAATGTTGAGTTCAAGGGATACACCAGCTTTTAAAAATAAAGAGGCTGATCTGTGATGAGTGGTATAAGGAAATGTAAATACATACTGGAGGCAACAACTCAAAATGAAAACAGTAAATTATAAAGGATGAATGTTTACCTATAGACTTTCAGAATTAGTAAAAGCAATGTGATATATTTCCACCTATGTCCAGTTCTAGGTGAGGGGAGAAAATGACTGGTGTAATCACAAACACCAGAGAGATACAGAAAGCCATGGTGTACTCACACCAGAGAGATACAGAAAGCCATGGTGTACTCAAAGAGCCACTTCCAGCTCTACCTAAGCTAAAAGAAACCAGTTGTTTGGCAATTCAGTAATCTTGAAAGTTCTCTACCTATGTCCACAGGTTTCTTTTTCTTATTGAGATAGGGTCTCTCTGTCGCCCAGGCTGGAGTGTTATGGCACAATCACAGCTCACTGCAGCCTTGAACTCTTGGGCTCAAGTGATCCTCTTGCCTCAGCCTCCCAAGTAGCTGGGACTATAGGTGTGTGCCACAATGTCTGGCTTTTTTAAACTTTATTTTCTGTAGAGATGGGGTCCCGCTATTTCACCCAGACTGGTCTTGAACTCATGGGCTCAAACAATCTTCCCGCCTTGGGGTCCCAAAGTGTTGGGACTACAAGGCATGAGCCACAGTGCCTGGCCCATACATTTTTTCAGTAATAAAAGTATTTGTGGTTGATTAGTCCCTAAGAAGCTTTTCTTCCAATTTATAATTATAGAGACAATTATAATACAACTTTAATTATGCCCAGGTCTAAAGAATGTGAATTCATGGCAATAACATCACTTTTGTGCTTTATTTTTATTCCTCATGGAACCCAAATATTTAAAATGTACTCTTTATTATTTTCATTCAGGTTTTATATTACTTAACTGTTGGGGTGACTGTCATGGTTTTCCCATGATGGAGGCATCTTCTTAGGAAGTAGGACTTTCAGTGCTAAAACTGGGTGGGACAGACCCTATGGCTGTGACTTAGTACTTTCACCTTTACTTGCAAGATTTTGTAACATTCCTTAATTTCTACTAAATCTTAGTTTTGATTCACAAATGTCTTTAAAGATTTAGCTAGTATTACAACTCACCACTGTTAGCAAGAGCTGTGCACTACAACATAATGAAGAGTGTCAATTTTTCAAAGGTATTCACTTAGTCAATCTCTGTGTCTGTTTTTACTACTACACAACAGAGAAGTCAGACTTATTTCAAACATTTCAAATTTGAAAATATAAATTACTTGAAAATTTCTACAAAATCCAATTATCTCCCAAGAGCTGAAGAGAATTAATTTTATGAGAACTATATTTCAGTTAATTTGATTATCTACATGACTAGACAGGAATAAGGATAGGAGTATTTCCAAACAACAAAAATATCCTATTCATTTCTTATATTCTCATAACTTAGTACTCTATGTACTAAAAATGTATTAATCTAGATTTCAATCATTTTATGTAAGTATACAGCATATAAACCCACGCATCTATACACTTAAGGTATCTCTGTAAATCGACTGTCAAAATGAACACTGGTTTGCATCTGCTGAGCATACACTGCCTGGATAATACAGTCAAAACTGTTGTGATTATCTAATAAATTATCAAAGATTTAAAAATTACAGGTAATTTTGAATTGGATACAATTTAAGAGGCCAGTTAACTTCCTTTTAATTTTATAAAATCATTTGTTTATTTCCTTTTAACCTATCAAAATTCAAGAGAGATTTCTTGTTAAGAAAATCACGTATGCATAAATGCTGAACTCAGTAGCTTCTATAGGAAATTATGTTAAGTCAGATGGGAACAATAATGGCCTCATCCCTGAAGCAATCACTGTTAATATAAATCCCAAACATATTTCTATATGGTTCCAATTTACTCCACAATGTGTTTCACCATCCTGTCAAAATTACTAGATATCAAATAACCAAGATTTATATGCTCAAAACTGACAAAAATCAGCGTTCTAAATATACACGGCAATTGAGAGTTGCTAAATCTATGGAATCTTTTAAATTAAAAAATATTGCCCATTCTGATGAAACTGCTTACAATGACTACAAGTAAAGATGGTGGCCATTAAGTTTTATCTTGAGCACCTGAGGAACTGTTTGCATCCAATACAAAATGTTTCTTTCTTCTGAATTACTGACACTGGCAAATTGAAATGAAGTGGATACATATGGTTGAAACAATCTTCACATTTACAAATATCCTGAAATATCACTAAATCATAAAGACGTAAGCTGTGGGTTATATATTATAAATGTTGCCTAATGCATTCCCAACTCTGTTATTTGTTACAAATTTGTATACTATGGACAAAATTGGCCATTTATTCAAGAGTAACAGCTGGTTCCAACACTGTGCATCTTATCAAAAAAGAAGGACATTACAAAAGGGAAAAGGCACAATTAACCTCTAAAATGCTGAAAACAAAAGAATCTCATTCTTTGGGAAAACATTTAGGAGGAAACTTATAAGCAGATAATTTAAGTACTGTTCCCGTTTTAGCATTTTTATAACTACTTAGATAATCTCAATATAAAGGTCTACCACAATAAAAACATTACGCAATGCTGACATTATCTAAGAAAGAATAATAGGATCTGATACCATGAAGGGATATCAAATATTGTTAAAGGCAGTCAGCTGATTTTAAAAAGAAAAATACCATCATTACTGAATGGAGGCTGGGAAAAAAGTAGTGTTTCACCCTGTCAATCTAAGACAGAGTGTTATCCTGAGAAGATGAACAATATATCATCAAGTACTTACAGTATATTTTAAATTATCAGCTAATCCATTTTGTTGATCTATAGTAATGCTTAGGAAAAAAGCTAGAAACAGGAAAACTCAAACTCTCTAGATTCTAAAAAAGTATACCTCTTTACTGCATTCTATAATAACCTTACAGAAATTCTGATATTTAATCTTAAATATTTTTAAGATCCATTTTTAAAGTAGCAGCTCAGTTCACTCTGGTGGTGTTTCACTGACGTAGCCTAAGGCTATAGGTAATGGAACATTACTCACTATGATAGCCAGATTTCTTCTGCATGGCGGTTACAGGGCAATCTTTATGAGCCAGAAGAAGCTGTTTCAGCTGTGCCACTTCATTTCTCAGCAGGGTGACTTCACTCTGGAGAAGAAACAACTTATGTACCTTACCACAAACTAAACATATATTTTACTGTTTAAAACAAGCAAGGATTAAAGTATGAAAATTGGACATCACTGGCAGAACATTAAAAACAAAGAAAATATGCTGATTAAATATGTCTAATCAGTACATGGCAGCTTTTATATTTTAGCATTTATTAAAAAGATGTAACTTGAATAAAAATTTAAGTACGATAATGCCACAACTGGATAGCATATTTTGAAATTGTTTCCATTTCCTAGGGACTTCCTATATATTATAGGTAACCTGTTGAAAGTATTTTTATTGTATATATGTTACATGCTCTTCTGATTACTTAAAAAGAAACATCAAGGGAGTCAGGATGAATTTTCACCGATTCCATTCACTTAAAAATGAAATATTCATCCTAGAAATTCAATTAAGCAGGTTTCTAGTTTCCTAGAAACCAAGAGAAGCTCCACAGGGGAAACCAAAATAACCAAAGAATCATGGATACCTAAAATTCACTGCAAGGCACTCTTGCTGGACACTGAAACCAATGAAACTAGATATAATATTTAAATGGCTTAGTTGCCTTTGACCCAGGCAATTTGTACACATCTAAATTTAAATCTGCTAAATCAATGGAGATTTGTCCTGATCTTCAGAATGAGTACTTCAGCTATTGTTTGGGATACATTAATCTGGTAAAAAGTTCCAAATTGAGCAAGTCCGACTAATTCCTTTGAGTTACCCCAAATATTAAAAACACATAAGTCAGTGATCATTACCAATACTCAAGAGTTAGAAATAACATGAATTTAATAAACTGGTAACATAAAAAATTCTTCACTTACAAATACCTCTACTTACTTGGACTTACAATAACTAAAACCATTCAGATTTCATCCATGAACCAAAAAGTAAATTAGAATATATAGCAAACAGGTGTACATAAAAGCTCAGGCATGACATTTTCTACCTTATTTCTTAACCAGAAGGCTGAATATAAAATAATTTAGCAGGCTGGCCTGGTGGCTCACGCCTGTGATCCCAGCACTTTGGGAGGCTGAGGCAGTTGGATCACTTGAGGTCAGGAGTTTGAGACCAGCCTGGCCAACATGCTGAAACCCTGTCTCTACAAAAAATACAAAAATTAGTTGGGTGTGGTGGCGGGTACCTGTAATCCCAGCTACCTTGGGAGGCTGAGGCAGGGGAATTGCTTGAATCCAGGAAGCAGAGGCTGCAGTGAGGTGAGGTTGCGTCACTGCACTCCAGCCTTGGTGACAGAATGAGACTCCGTCTCAAAAAAAATAAATAAGAATTTAGCAGACCTGGGCCTCCATAAGCGATAAATGACAGAAACATAAAAATCAAAAGAATAAAAGTTAAGCAATCTAAAGGCAAGTCTATTGGGTCAGTTTCTCACACCCCAATAACAATGAACTACATCACTGTATTTAAGTACAGAACAAAAATTGATGCTCATAATAACTCTAAACCATTAATTAAAAGATTAAATTATTTAGAATACTATATTTGAGGCAAGAATGGGTAGACGGTAACCAAAGTACAAAAGGTAACATTTAAAACAGTTCTGCTTGAAAAGATAAGCTGTCATTTAGAAAATACCTTCTGCAACTGGTGTCAATACTGCTAATTATAGCTCAGTATTAATGACACTATTGATGAAACCATGTTATGAATAATCTAATGTATATTCCCCAATGTATATCACCCATCCTGTCAGCTTGATTTTAAGACTGACGTCTACAAGTTTCTCTCATTAAATCCTGTAACAGGAAATGGGCTGGATATTTATTTTTAGTCAAGAATATACAATCTTTAACAATCTGGTGATGGTGACCATGATTTTCAACTCTTACTGCTCTTTCGATATACTCTATCCTTTAACACCAAACACTAGTAATGCTTCAAGCCTCTCATACACTTGCTGCCTTCACATTAGCCTGAACAATATGAAATAACCAGTATTTGTCTTAACTTACAAAAATAACAGTTTGAAATTGCTAGCTAAATACATACTGTTGTCTTTATCTTCTCTTCTTTGTCTTGCTAAATATTTTAAGTGCCAACTAAGTACAGTTTAGACTGCATAGGAAAATCAGTTAGATGCCTATTTCTGTGTTCCCACAGCCATATACTTTTGTGTGTATATATACAGATCTCTTCCCTAGTACTTATCACACTGGATTGTAACTTTTGGTGTACTTGTTTGCTACCTCTCCCAGACTGGGAATTTCTTGAAGGCAGAACATATCTTTTTCTTGGTATCCCCAGAGCATAGTATATTGCCTGATATGGACTGAGTAGAGAGACATATTTTAGAGAGGACCATGTAATTCTATGTCTAGGAGGTAAAAAATATCAAAGAAGGTGAACTAAAAAAGCTTGAATAATATGAATCTGGTCAGAGGTCCTAACTTCATCATTTATACCAACAATCTCACTGATACAGTTACATTGTTAATTTTCTCAGTTATGAACATTGGCATATTATATAGTATCACCTCAATTACAGAACTTTAAAAATCACAAATGCCTTCTCTCTTAAACACTCTATACACTCACAATAAACCATATTATGAAACAAAATGCTGTATGTGACAAAAGTATTGAAAGTGTTATGCGTTGGCTAATTGATATAAAATAATTGATTTAAATATAGACTGGGTGTGGTGGCTCATGCCTGTAATCCCAGCACTTTGGAAGACTGAGGCGGGCAGATAACTTGAGGTCAGGAGTTTAAGACCAGCCTGGCCAACGTGGTGAAACCTTGTCTCTACTAAAAATATAAGAATTAGCTGGGTGTGATGGCGCATGCTTGTAATCCCAGCTGCTTGGAAGGCTGAGGCAGGAGAACTGCTTGAACCAAGAGGTGGAGGTTGCACCACTGCATTCCAGCCTGGGCTACAGAGTGAGACTCAGTCTCAAAAAAATAAATAAATACACACACACACACACACACACACACAAATTATCTCTTTAAATAGGCAGGTCTGAAACTGATGAACAAGACATCAGTTTCTATATTTCAAACTTAACTGTTGGTGGTGTTCTGGCTGTTGATCTAATTAGACTACCCGGTTTACTAACATGTAGATGTAAAGATGCCACTAGCTAGGAAAGGTTAATGAACATCCAGGACTAAAGAGGTATAGTACTTGATTCCTGTTACAATGTACATTTGTGCTAACTGAATTTTAATTGGCATTAACTTGGGGAAACAATGGAAAAGGCCAAGAAGAAGAAATTAAAAATTAAAGCTTTTGCACATTCTTTTATTTTTTAATTTCTGTTACTCTTTTTTCTTTTAAAAAACTCTGCATATTCTTATATATAAATTTGCATGTATCTAAAAGGTATAACATACAAGCATGCTGTAAATTATATTTATCCAAAATTCAAATAACCAATTTTTCCATTACACCTTTTAAATGGCAGAAATGGTTAAGAAATAAACCATTCAAGGTGAACAAATTCAAGGTGTGCACAACAGAAATTCAGTCCAATTTTTTACATTGTCCTGATCTAAAATGTTTTACAGTAACATTTTCCTAATGATGATTCTGAAGCTCAAAAGTGACTTTTGGATGACAAGTTACAAATTAAATATTGTATTATTACTGTACTCTAATAGTCGATTTCATTAAAAGATGGTATCACCACTAGACTAAAACCAGTAAATGAGACACAATTACTGGCTAGGAATTGGGACTGAGAGAAATACTACAAAGCAAACATAGCTGGGGTGCAGGTTAGGCATGAGGGTGGGCCAAACTTTGAAGAAGTAGATTAGTTGAGCTGCACAGCCCTAGTAAGTATAAGCATATGCTAGTGGTAAAGACCAGGTCAAGCAGGGGTTGGAAATAGGATGCTCACGCAGGTAAAGGTTTTATAACTGAATTAGTTAGAAGAGGCAAAAGCTAAGTGGTTCCTAAGTCATATACACACACACACACACACACATATACATACACACATTTATTTATTTTAGTAGAGATGGGGTTTCACCATGTTGGCCAGGCTGGTCTTGAACTCCCGGCCTCAAGTAATTTACCTGCCTTGGCCTCCCAAAGTGCTGGAATTACAGGAGTGAGCCACTGCTCTTGGCCTCATTTATGATAAACATAGTACATTCAACAAACTACTCCAAGCATTTAAGAATTTTAGTCTCATGTACACACACATAAAGAAAATACTGTATTCTTAAAAATACAGGCAGGATTTATTACTATTCAGATAAGATGGCTGCATAAGTCATGATTTTAATTCTGAAATCTTTCTACTAAGAAAGATCAGAAGACAGAGAAGGGGCTGCTACACAAATATAATGGGAAGACTCCTTAAGTTCCTATACACAGAGACCTCAGAATGTAAAAAAGAGAGGTTACATACACAGACAAAACCAGTTTGCTCAAGCCAAAATAAATATCAAGGGGATGTTCAGCCACAAAAAGACAATATTAAATGAAAAAACATGTACACCTCTTACTATCTATTTTGTGGATTACTTTAGATTAGATTTTAATTGGATTCAGCCTCCAAAGTCCTTCTGGTTGTACTAGCTAGCTACTATTTTTGAGTTACTATACTTGCAAGATATGTTAGTTATCTTCCTGGGTCATTCTGAAGATGAAGTAAAATAAGGGATATAAAAGCATTTTGAAAATGTAAAAGTCCCACTCAAATGTGAGAAATCATCACTTTGTCAAAGTAAAACGTATTTGGGAAGATGGAGCAGATGCTAAAAGAAATTATTATTCTGGTCTAAAATCTAATGTAAATTATTTTGTCATTACCTGTACCACAGCTCCACTCTAATAATGTGGCTACTCAAAGGTTATTTACATAGCAGCAAACAAATTTTTCTTACATTGTCTTTGTAATGTAAATCAGCCTGCTGAAATCATCACATGATAGCCAACTGACTAATCAAAACTTTTATTGATATTTGGCCATTAATATCAGGTATTCCCTAAATTCATGATCTTTGACTTTCTACTTCAGCCATTACCCCCAAAATTAAAGACACAGTATTAAATAGTTTCTTATTTTGCGAAATTTCTCACTGCTATGAATTTTTAAAATGTTTAGTCCTCACAAAAGGCAGTTAAATATCAAGATTCCCTCTCCACACAGTTCCAAGGGTTATCGTGGAATGTTAAACCTTACACATGAAAACAAACTAGTTTTTTAAAAATTTACATTTTTAACAGAAAAAAGGATGACAGAGTTCTCACTAGAGCCATAAAATATTTTGGAAACACTTTGCAAAATGAATTGGAATGACTCCTTTCCTATTCTCACACTTTAATTACTTGTTTCATGTCTGTCTCCTCTGCTAGACCACAAATTCTGTAAGTGCAAAGACAATGTCTTTTTCGCTGTTACCCAGATCTAATAATATGCCTTGCACACAACAGATGCATAATGACAGAATGAAAAATAACTAGCATTTGCACAGTATAGTTACAACACTTTTCTATATCTTATTTCAGTTGCTTTTCATAACAGTACTCACTCTATCAGTCTGACGGAGACACAAAGGCTTAGCAAGATTCTTAGTAAAGGCTTCAAATATAAGTATTAGATCTCAAACTCAGAATAAGATGCATGAGATGACCGCAGCTACACTAATATCCCTTTCTTTCATCTAGAATATAGTTAAGAACTCAGTGGAAAAAAGCGGAAGACAGTTAGATCATAGAATTCAGAAATTAAAACAAACAGGTATTATAAAGTATCTTCCAATTATTGCTATTTTTTCCTATTTCAAGTGATAAATACTGAAATAAGATATTGTCTGGTACCAGAAATAAAAGATTTAATCTCATTTTCTACAAGTCAATGAACCAATAAACAAAACCTTTTCCACATCATTAACTTATGAGTAAATTCTAGCTATAAAAGTGTGCTTTTATTAATTTATTGTGCTTCCACTCCACACACATTTTGCAGTATCTAAGTTATTAGGTTGGTGCAAATGGAATCACAGTTTTTGCCATTAAAAGTATGTTTTCCCGTTACTTTTAATGGCAAAAGCCGTGATTCCATTTGCATCAACCTAATATAACAGCCAAATCCACACAAAAATAATTATCAAGTTGTACCCACAGAGTAAATGTTAAGCAGCTACTGTTAGTAAAGAAAAGGAATCTGCTTTTTGTTCATAAGGAAACATGCTACATTTATAAACTGAAAATTAACCCCCACAATGTGTATAACTGAAAGACAAAGCTTATAAACAGTAAAAACCATTTCAAGTAAAAGATAACAAAATTAACAAAACAGGTATTACTTTAAAAATACAATAAATCCTGGCTAACACGGTGAAACCCCGTCTCTACTAAAAAATACAAAAAACTAGCCGGGCGAGGTGGCGGGCGCCTGTAGTCCCAGCTACTCAACCTGGGAGGCGGAGCTTGCAGTGAGCTGAGATCCGGCCACTGCATTCCAGCCCCGGAGACAGAGCGGGACTCCGTCTCAAAAAAAAAAAAAAAAAAAAATACAATAATTGGCTGGGTGCAGTGGCTCATGCCTGTGATCTCAGCACTTTGGGAGGCCGAGGCAGGCAGATCACCTGAGGTCGGGAGTTCGAGACTAGCCTGACCAATGTGGAGAAACCCGTCTCTACTAAAAATACAAAATTAGCTGGGCGTGGTGGCACACGCCTGTAAATCCCAGCTACTCAGAAGGCTGAGGCAGGAGAATCGCTTAAACCCAGGAGGGGGAGGTTGCGGTGAGCTGAGATTGCGCCACTGCACTTTAGCCTGGGGAACAAGAGCAAAACTCTGTCTCAAAAACAAACAAACAAACAAACAAAAAACCCCAATAATTTATAACCAACAGTATTCAGTTTTTGGTCTAGATTACCATAAATGTCTCTAATATAATTTGATGAAATTGCTCTTTTAGCAATGATTTGGAAAACTAAAACATTATTAAATTTAGTGAATGCGGCAATAAGGCTGAATATATTTTCTTTAAGACCTAATATGTATTTGGTAAAAATATGAACAATCATACCTCAACACTTGCTAAACCTTGTATCACATATAAAACTTATAAGTAAACTATGGGCATTACTGCCCACTACACTGATCAGTTAAGCCTGCATGTCACATGAAGGATCATCAAGGAAATACAGAATTGATTAAAGTTTTCACATAAAGTAGGGTATAATTATTTCTTTGACATTCAATTTTCCTTACAAGTCATTCTGTTCTTCACAGTTAACGGTTTTGCTGTTGGCAGACTGAAGGAAATTTTTCTCCCTGAATCTATTATAGGCATGTTAACTCTTCACACCCTGAAAGCTAAAATCTGTCACTTTTAAAAAACTTATTTTACTTGACAATTAAGTAGAAAACAACAAAAAGTCAAAATAATATACTGACTTGAAACAATAATAGAAAGTCATAGTTGAAGTACCCTTTCTTTCCAAACCATCCACGCTCTCAATTCCCTCCTCACCATTGTTTGCATGTTGGTACATGTCATTCCTAAAATGCTAACTATACTTAGGGAGTCATTTTTATACCAGTTCCTATACCTATGCATTTACCCATCTAACTGTAAACCTTTTTATTAATAAGAAAGGATTATGCTTTATTAAGCATAATAATAATGCTTAATTAAGATGTAACTGTTCTTTTTTGGTAATTTACTGAGGTGAAATTCATAACATAAAGGTAATCAGTTTAAACTGGCATTTAGTACATTCACAATGTTGTGCAACTACCACCCTCTGTCTAGTAACAAAACATTTCTATCGCTCCAAAGTAAAACCCCTTACTCACTAAGCAGTTTCTCCCTATTCTCCCTCCCCCATTAATATGCCCTCTCTCTCTATGGATTTATTTATTCTGGGTATTTCACATAAATGGAATCATACAACATCTGATGTTTTGTTCTGCATTCTTTCACTTAACATAATGTTTTGAGGTTCATCTACACCATAGTATATACCTCATTTCTTTTTATGGAGGAATAATATTTCATTGTACATATAAACCACAACTTGTTTATCCATTCAGCTTGGATGGACATTTGGGCTGTTTCCAACAACTTTCTTTTTGCCCATACAAATATATATATAACAGATATTTTCCCAGGTTAATATAAATAGATGGATATAATACTTTTTCTTTTTTGGAGAGGCATTTTAAATAAAATCCTTGATAATATATCATTTTGGCTCCTATTTTAAAATGCATTTCTAAATCTAAGATGATGCCATCATCACCCAGTTTTTAATGATTAAAAATACTGGTTTTACTTGTTCTGTACATAATTTGAGGTATTAACTAAACTCAAGTTCAAATGTAGATCTTAATTTAGTGATTTCCTAAATTTAGCTTCCATTTAATAGTCTCATGCTTCAAAAAATGATGTCAGCAAACTTCTACCTAATGATAAATCTTATCTTTATTTCTCCAATCAAAAAACTTCTACCCAAATTAGGAAGCATATACAAAGCACTGCTAAAATAACGACATTTTAATCATAGATTGTGTGATAGAAAAAACATGAAATAAATGGGGTCAATATTATATTTCTTTTGAATACTGAATTTTCCATGGTTTTCTGCAATAATAAAGGGCTAATAGTGGTAATCAGTGCCGCAGTATAACTAAGGAACAGGAATATCTCATTAAAAACTATTAAGATTGCTCTAAAATGGTTCAAAGCAGAAAACTTGCTTAGCTTAAAATCCCTGTAAATAATAACATATATGTATGTACTACTTCATAGTTTTCAGGTACTTTTACTTCTTAAATAAGGTACAATAAGCCAAATTACAAAGGAAAATAACGGTAAATTTGTCTTACTAGTTAAATTTTTCTGTAGGAAGAAACCCTTGAATTGACTGATTCATGTAACAATGCAGAGAAGTAAGACCATCAGGTATTACCACATCTATTCTATAGGTAAGACAACTGAAGATAACAGTGATTGTGTTTTATGTCATACAACTAAAAGAGAGCAGGTCATTCAGAAGATTTTGTTAGTTAAGAATGGAAAAAAAAATACACCTATATCACTTCGTTAATGTAATAATATCTGAAAATTTAGTAATAACAGACTTGATATAAAATAGCCATTTTTGCAGCATAAATTAGCACCTACAGTCTATATTATTTAAAAAAAAAGGAAAATTTAGAAATGCTTTCTAAAAATTTCTGAAACTTGTTCTTGATTAAAAATTTATCAGATGACGGGCCAGGAACAGAGGCTCAAGCCTGTAATCCCAGCAATTTGAGAGGCTGAAGGCGGGTGGATCACCTGAGGTCAGGAGTTCAAGACCAGCCTGGCCAACATGGTGAAACCCCATCGCTACAAAAAATTAGCCGGGCGTGGTGGTGTGCACTTGTAATCCCAGCTACTTGGGAGGCTGAGGCAGGAGAATCACTTGCACCTGGGAGCTGGAGGTTGCAGTGAGCCAAGATTGCGCCATTGCACTTCAGCCCAGGTGACAGAGAGAGACTCCGTTTCAAAAACAAAAAAAAATTTATCAGATGATAAATGATAAAATATATGTCTTAATAAACCCTAGAAGATAAGTACATATTTTAAGTCTATGTGATATGGTACATTGTATTAAAAATTTCTTCTAAACCATTAAAATCATTAAAAATAAGTTCGGCAAGACAATCTATTTGTTCTATCATGTCAATATTCAAAGCACAATAAAGACTTGAAAGATCTCTGCTTTGCATTAAAAAAATTTAAATTATAAAACTTACATTTGGTTAAATGCTATGTCTGATTTAGCTAAAAACTGTTTCCTAACCATTTAAACAGACAATTATATTGGTGGTATCTTAAAGACAGATTTAAGAAGACAGCAGGTCTCTTACCATCAATTATGATTATACAGAAAGATTCATTTTTAACTGGGTATGGATTAATAACAAGTGTAATTCATTAACATCAGTTTTCTAGTTGATACTTATCAGTTGGTAGTTTAAGATTATATGGGAGAATATTTATGTTGAAAAAACACAACAAAAACAAAAGGAAGGAAGAAAAACAAAGGAAACAGATTTGGTGCTGCCTTAAAACTTTATACTCCATGAGGTTTTAAGAAATGTATCTGAGGCACATTGGCAGGGCAGTATGAAATGATCTGTACTGCCACTGGCCATATTGTACCTGGTCTGTGGATAATTAGAGTCCTTCAGTTTCCAAAGCTGTCAATCTGGCACCTTTCACGAGCAATATATTCACTTTAAATAAAACAAAACAGAACAAAATTTATAACTCAAAGAATGAAAGAATTTAAAAACTGCTACTGAAGCAACTTTATAGTTGTGCTATAAACCAAAAAAATAGACAAGAAAAGTGAAATAACAGTAATATTTTTAAATTTTAAAATTCTCTGCACTTTATATCACAACTTTATAAAGTTCAAACCAGATAGTTTAGCTACTTCTGTACGCAGGTAAACATATTTTAAATTTCTTCATTGTATCAGTGTTGAAAGCTTTATATTATTTAATCTCAGCATCCAAACAAACAGGTTTACAAAACTATGCTATAGACCAATATTATGTCCTAAAATGTTTGGAGGCCCAACTAGGAAAAAAAAAAAAAAGCTATGTTCACAATTATTAAAAAAGAAATAAAACAAAATTCACATATATGCACCTTACCTGCAGCTGACCATTTAATGAACTCAAGTCTTCTGCTTTCTTCTCTAAAGACTGAACCCAGACTTTCCTTTTTTGTCGGCATCTTGAAGCGGCTGCTCTATTTCGCTCTAAAAACTTTCTCCTTTTTTCATCAGGATCTTCGTTAGCTGCTCTTCTCCGACGACCACTTGTACTTTGGGTCTGTGGAGTTGTGTGAGCTGGAGAAGCCTATTATAAACAGAGATGAAAGCTTGTTATATTTGTATCTAGTGAGTGAATTAACATAGGCAGTAAAGGGTGTCAAAGGGGGACAGCAATTTTATTTTCTAAGTTTTGTTGAATACATCAGTATGTTGGGGCAATATGAAAATGTGGTTTAACTTCTTTCTTGAATATACTTATGTTAGGAGCTATACTATAACACAATTCTCACTAATGCAATGTCACAGCAAATGTATTCTTTATGTATAATATTTTCATTTACATACAAGTATGAAAAAATTTAAAATATGATACAAATGATACATAGAAATATTTTTCCAAGTGTATTTTAACAGATTTTATTGTATTATTCAATTCCTGGAAAACTACTGATTATAAATTTCTCCAAACGTTTAATAACTTCCTATTTAAATTCATGACAGAAAACCATGATTTCTATGCTATTTTTAAATAAAAATATCTCATATTAAATGTCAATTTTCTTAAAGAAAATTGGTTTCTCTAAAGTTATGAAGTGAAAATATGTATATTCTTTGGTATATTCAGCTTCTCTTCAGTTCGTGAAATTTATGGTCAGTCTTTTTCTAAGGGTCAAGTTCTTGTATTTATTAATGCTCATTTTTCTGGTAGGGAGAATCCTACAGGAACCTTAATTTTCATTTTAATTATTCCCTCTGCTCCCCAGTGAATCAGCTTGGTTATCTCAGATTAGCCAGAGAAAAAAAGAAACCTTCAGTCACTAGTAATACTGTCTAGTGTTTAAGACTATAAAACAATAGGTACCTTCAAGCCTTTCACGAACCCCAAAACTGTGCCACAGAACAAATGAATATGGGTGTCAAAAAATGAACTCTTGGCCGGGCGTGGTAGCTCATGCCTGTAATTCCAGAACTTTGGGAGGCCAAGGAGGGCGGACCACTTGAGATCAGGAGTTCAAGACCAGCCAGGACAACATGGTGAAAACCTGTCTCTACTACAAATACAAAAAATTTAGCTGGGCGTGGTGGTGCATGCCTGTAATCCCAGCTACTCGGGAGGCTGAGGCACAAGAATCGCTTGAACCCGGGAGGCAGAGGTTGCAGTGAGCCAAGATAACACCACTGCATGCCAGCCTGGGCAATACAGTGAGACTCAGTATCAAAAAATACAAAGAAAAAGAAAGAAGAAAATGAGCTCTTGGAAATGGTGCAGAGAAAAGAACATTTTGTGGCTATAGGCACATAATCCAAAGGAGAAGCCTGAAAACAATCTTTTACCTATAATTTATTATATTTAAAAATGGTATGCACAAAGAAAATTTGTTTTCTCCTAATCTATGTAATACAAATCTTACATAAGGCTCAAGTTAAATTCTGCAGGTAAATTAGGTAAATTACCAAACTATTTTTCACTCTAAAAAATTCCAAAAAATAAAGTTATCATTTCTTTGTCCAAATAACTAGCATTACAGAGAGACTTATTTCATTTATAAAGTATTTCACATGTGGGCAACATAGCAAAACCTCATCTCTACAAATAATTTAAAAAATTAGCCAAGTGTGGTGGCATGTGCTTGTGGTCCTAGTTGCTCAGGAGGCTGAGGTGGAAGAGGACTGCTTGAGCCTGGGAAGTCGAGGCTGCAGTGAGCCATGACTGTGCCACTGCACTCCAGCATGGGCAACAGGGGAAGATCCCGTCTCAAAAAAGAAGTATTTTAATTGTAATAAAGATTAAGCATTTAAATTAGAGTGTTTCTTTTACCTATGTAATTGTAACTTAATGTTTTAGAAAAATATTTCTATGGTTGGCTTCAAGATTTGCAATCTTGAAATTTTTTCTTCATTCTCCTATTTTTCTTTTTTTTTTTTTTGAGATAGAGTCTCGCTCTGTGGCCGAGGCTGGAGTGCAATGACGTGATCCTGGCTCACTGCAACTTCTGTCTCCCGGGTTCAAGTGATTCTCCTGTCTCAGCCTCCCAAGTAGCTCAGATTACAGGCGCCCGCCATCACACCCAGCTGAACTTTTGTATTTTCAGTAGAGATGGTGTTTCACCAGGTTGGCCAGGCTGGTCTCGAACTCCTGACCTCAGGTGATCCACCCACCTAGGGCTCCCAAAGTGCTGGGATTATAGGCGTGAGCCACATCCTCCTATTTTTCTTATTGAGAATAGCAGGTTTTTTCTTTTACTCATCTGGCTGAATAAGAGAGAACAGTTTATTTTTGTTTTTAATTGATTTAACTCATTACAGCAAAGACTAATCATAAGTACTAGAAGAATAGCAGAAGCTTAATTTCTGCTACTCAGAGTTACATTTGTATATCTTTATGCCTATCAAGGATTGGAGGCTTCTTAGAAGTATATACTGTTCCTTCTCTCCCCATGTCTATTGATTAATTCATTCCATTTCATTCAGAAAATACTTACAGGAACTATTCTAGAAACTAAGTATAGCAGTGAACAAACAGATAAAGTCCTGCCCTCATGGGGCTTCCATCCAATACAACAACATATAAATACACAAATAAAAATTAGATCCAGGAAAACTATAGTTAGTACAAGAAAGTAAGGACAATAAAAATAAATTATATTCATTTTTAAAAAAATAACCCTTTAAAAATGTAAAAAATCATACTTAAGTTGCAGACCACACAAAAACACCCATGGGTTGCATATGGCCTGTGAAACATTGTTAAACCCTGAGGTATAACATTAACACACATACACAGTCACTCAGCCCCTCATTTTCCCTTTTGGTCCCTAAGCTGTTTAGTGGATGACAACCACAACTACATTTCATTATGTTAAGTTTTTAAAAGACAAGATGCAGTTATGTAAATACCTATGCTTAGGTGGCAATCTAAAACTTATTTATGTGTGTTTCTTTGATTGAAAACTTTTGCTTTTTAATGCCAATGCTAATAGTCTTCAAATAAAGATAAAAGGTCTAAATAGAATTCTGAAACAGTTAACAGGAGTACAATAATCCTTTACTAGAAAGAATTAGAAAGGCACTGCAGGCATATAACAATATCAATCATCTCACAGGCAGTCACAAACTAGAGGTAAGTGAAAGGGGTCTCCAGTATAAATAGCTGCCATAAAGCATATTTGCTCCTTTGGTGATGTTTCACAAGTTTTAATTCAGCAACCATTTGATTTATGTTAGTAATGTAATACCTACATATGTGTGTGTGTGTGTGTGTGTGTGTGAATATTTATCTACATATTTCTCTAAAAGACTTCTGATTATCTACAAGTGACATAAGGTTACTTATACAAATAAATAACAAAGAGTAATGTTTTACAATGAGTGAGCAAATATTAAAAGCAGAGACAAGAATTATTTGTTCTGCTAGTATTGGAAACAGAAAAAAAATCTGCCTCTTTGGGACATACACACTTTAATGGCTGTAGATGGCAACACAATACTAAAATATGATATGCATTGTAATCACAAATATATGGCATTTTAGGAAAAGGCAAAATCAATAACTTTTTAAGAAGAGATCCAAAAAGATTCTTTAGAAATCTTAGTTTTGCTACTTGAAAAAGTACATAAAATTTAGTTACATACATTTCTGAAGAACACAGCATCCCTTAACAAAGAAGTTATTGTCTATAAAATTTACAGAACTTAACCTAATAAATTTTCCTATAACCTCAATACCTTGGTTATACAGGAGAATAGGTCAAATCAAACCTGTTTATGCCACAGCAAGAAAAAATATCTAGTGTTAATAGTTGTGGTTTATGTCAAATTTGTAGTTTTGGACAATAACTAAGAAAACAAGATACATTTCATTCTTCTCACTATAAGGTTCTAATATTATTTTTCTAGTTATATAACTATTTTCCAAAGTCATAACTCTATAAACTTCCTCAATCAGGAAACAGAGAATAAAGGAAATTTCTCAAAGCAGTATTTAGTTTCACTGTCCTAAAATCAACAGAAAAAGGTATTTTCTTTAAAAAGAATTGTGCCACGTCAGACCAACATATATGGACACCCACAGAAATATTTACAGGTGTCCTGAACAGAACAACTGCTCTATTATGTTTATTTTTGTATCAATTCTTGTACAGTGAGCTACTTTTTCTTAAGGCTTTTGATACCCCTTTGGAATAACAACATGACCAGAATAATATTTTTTAAATAAGTCATAAGTTATATTGTACTTGTCTGTTTAAAGATGACAGAGTGCTGAATAATAAAAACAACACACATACCGGAGTCTCTGTAGTGGATGTGGCTGGCTGTTGTAATGACTGTGGTCGAGACTCCTCTGACTGAGTCCTAACCAATCCACTACCATGACCTTTGACAGTATCACCATTGGTAACTGGAGGATGTTGCTGGGTCAAAGCAGCTTTTAATCTCTGAAATGCAAACACCATTAAAAATTTTTTTTAAGTCCTTAAAGATCATCATGAATATCGATAAGACAAACAGTGAGATCTTAGGTAGTTTCCTTGAGTCTTTTTGCCTAGTACTACTAGAGGATTCTGTATTTTGCTGTTCCTAGTGAATTTTGAGAAAATAATAATAAAGGCCTTAAAAATGTAACATCATGTCATTGGCCAAGTAAGCACTGGCACCAAACCTGCAAACAGAGATCAAATGGGGCCAAATTGAGCCTCCTCCTAGAACGTACAGCTGAGTTTATTGCTCTTAGGTTTTTCCTGTCCCCAGTAAGCAGATCTAGTTCTCTTCTGATGTTGCAGTTTGCCAGTTAATTATTGGATTGTATTGGACTCACATTCAGAGCATGATAGATCTAGTATTAGAATGAGGCCTTGGATATTTATGTCTACCACTTTCTCAAGATACAATTTCAAAGAAACTTATTATGCTATCAATAAAAATTTGTCATATATGACTATTTTATCTCCCAACCAGTTAGTAAGCTCTTTAAGAGCAGAGATTATCTTACACTTTTGGGTATTCCTTTTAGCAACTGGTATAATTATTTGCTACATAGGTATAAAAGAAACACCTGTTAACTGATAGAAATTGATTTCTTTAGTGAAAATGGTCATATGTGATCTTTAAGGTGATTTTATTGTTATGATCTGTAAATATGAAATAATTTGCAAAGATAATCATACCACAGTATCTTAGCAATGAAAGGGACTTCAGGGATCCCACAGACCTGAGACTGTTATTGCTGATATTGTTCTTAATAACTAAGATGTAGTTCTTGGGCCCCAAATATATATTATTACAGAAATTGGAGTCAGAGTTATATATACTACACTTTCTTACGATTCTTATAAAGGTACATCTTTGAGGGGATGGAGGCTAATAAGAGAGTGAGAGCGAGTGCGAATTAGAGACAAAAGAGAGAGACAGAGACGTGAGAACCATGTTGCAGCCTACCCAGTGTTTCCCAAACTTCTCAGAAGTAAATAACTGTCTGGGGTGTTAAGTGTTAAGAACACATATTCTTGGCAATCTTTTCCTTTCTTCCTTCCCTGAGTATAGCAGAAAGGGGTGAGTGAGAGAAGAGCTTTTGAAAAAGACCCCCAAATAATACTAGTACAAGTATTTCCATTCACTTCAACTGAGAAAAATTCAGAAATTTTTATAACTATTTCAAGACTTGTAATTTCTTTCTTTTCATCTGGGCCTATCTTCTTACTATGTGATCCAGATCCCATAAAATATGAAGCATATATGAAAAGATCACCAGAATTTTAACTGAGGCAGTAATTATGCATGAACAAATGTTAGTGGACATTTTTTCTCTCTCTTGCGAATCACTGTATATTCTGGGTGTGATTTTTAAAATAAAGTCAATTTGTAAAAAGAAAAGTTTTCTTGAGATATAAGTTACACATAGCAAGTTAACTCTGTTTACTTTACAATCCAATTTTTTTTTTTTTGAGAGGGAGTCTCTTCCTGTCACCCAGGCTGGAGGGCAGTGGCATGATCTCAGCTAAATGCAACCTCCACCTCCACGGTTCAAGCAATTCTCCTGCCTCAGTCTCCTGAGGAGCTGGGATTACAGGTGCATGCTACCACACCCGGCTGATTTTTGTATTTTTAGTAGAGACGGGGTTTTCACGTTGGCCAGGCTGGTCTGAAACTCCTGACCTCAGGTGATCCACCCTCCTCGGCCTTCTAAAGTTCTGGGATTACAGGAGTGAGCCACCGCGCCCGACCTCTATTGAATTTTAACAAACAAATACACTCATGTAACCTACCCTACAATCAGAATACATAACAGTTTTACCATAATAAAATCCTCATGCTCTTCTCTGTCATACTCTCCTTCTATTCCCTGGCCCTGGAAACCACTGATCTATTTTCTGATCCCAAGAGTTTTGTCTCTTCCAGAAGATCATATAAATGGAAACACACATTGTATGGCCTTTTGAATCTGGCTTCTTTCCCTTAGCACAATGCAGCTGAGATTCACCTGTGTATTATCTGTGTTATCTATTATCTGTATTATCTATATTATCTGTAGTTTTTAAATGAGTTTTTAATTGTATAGTATCCCCATTTTACACTTTAGGAAACCAGATATCGTTTGCTCAAGGATGCAGAGCTGTTAAGCTACTTCAAATCCTGGATATACACCTAGATCTCTTCAACTTCAAGTGCAAAGTATTTCCATGGCACCATGCTGCATACTTTATCCTTGGTGCTACCAGAAAACACAGGGAAAGAACAAGAAAGAGAGTGAAGCTTTGTGGCTTAATGATTCAAAAGACAATCATAAGGACTGAGAGTGCCAAACCTGTTACTGCAACTGCTAAGCCAGGATCAGGTGTGTTTTCTCCCACTTTTCTGACAGACTACTTCTTCATGAATTGTAACAATTACCACTTATGTAATATCCTGGTGCTTTCACTGATTTGAACATGCAATATACTATGGTCTTATACAGCTGAGAATACACTTTAGGTTCAGCACCTAACTCTACCTCAAACTATCTGTGACTTTGAACAAAACATTGATCTTTGAGTCTCAATTTCTTTACCTATGAAACTTGGAATAATAACTTCCTTGCAGAGTTGAGTTGAAAAACAAAAGTAACATGTAAAACTATCTGACTCCTAAAAGAATTTTTCAGATGTTTCCTTACTTCTTTAAGAATACTATTGAGGCCTCTATTTTCTTAGTACGGAGGTCCAAAGAATCAGGAGAGTTTCTATGTTTCTGAATTTTCAAAATATCCTTAAGGGTCATCTTAAGCATTACTTTGATCCCAGACATATTTTATATGTGAGATGTAAAAAGTAGAGGTTCTTCTTCAAAGACTTTCCTCCCCATCTAATTAGGAATAAATAGTAACACTTCTTTCAGAAGCAAAATTTATTCAAAGACCTGTGCTAATATTCTTAAATATCTGCTAGCTGTAATAAAGAAATCAATATACTTTATGTTCTTAGCTCCCACAATTTAGCCTAAATATTTGCCCTGGCATGCTTATACTGGTCCAAGCATTAGGTCATAGCCTGTTCCGCTTCCTTATTTGAAGGTGTTTTTACCTTTCTCAGCATTCCACAAGTTACTTTCTCCTTCCTTTATTCTCCTCTGGCTTTGTTTCTTTAAAAAGTTCTAAGTTGCTAGCCAATCGGGACAAATACAGAATGTGAGGTCCCATTCCAGTCAACAGAAACCAGACACAGCTGTAGAGTGGACGCGTCAGGTTATAAATGACCCTGTCTCCTTTGTTTGGTGTACTCTTGTAGGAAAACTGCTGGCGAGTGTACCCTTTCTGCAGAAAGTAAAAAAACTGGCCTTGCTGAGGAAATTAAATTTATGTTCACGTGCTATTTCTTTACGGCACCGGGGAACAAGCAAGCATTCCTGACAGAGACATGCTCAAGACCATACCAAAAACTGAATTTTTCAGAATCAAGACAAGATTCCTAGTTCCTTTTATAAACAATCAGAAACAACTATATTAGTAGCTAAAACATAGGCAATTAGGACCCTAATAATTGATGGGATGATGTGGAAGTGGATGGATTAAAACTGAAATTAAATGAGGGACTAAAGTAGTAGCTGGCTAGAATCAGATAGGAATACTTAGGAAAATGATGAAGAAGTATTTAAAGTAGAAAGACCTGAGTTGGAAAAGTGTGGGTCAGAACAAAGTGAGACAGTCTTGGGAGGTCGTAAGTCTGCATATTTACATATTTTATAAATAGAATGTTAGACATCAAAATACAATGACTAGTAGTATCCAGTCTATAGTGATAAATTGGGGCTTTCATTTCTAGTTTTAAAATGTGCACAAACATAACCAGAGGTAGAAATGTGAGGCTTAGTAAATTATGTGTTGGGAAAACATTTTTAAGTCCTTAGGTAGAAATCATTATAGAATTGAGGAGCATTTAAAGTTTTACAGTGAAGAGCTTAACTCTCAGAATTAATGAAATACAGTAACTGCACATAGGGGAGCCTAAGTACATAAACATCACTCTCTTGAATAATCTTTAGTAGGGCAAGTTACTACCTTATAGAGCACTTAAAAGCAGCATCAGTATTCATTCATTATCCTTCCTCGACTGCCCTAGGGTATACAGTACTCATCCAGTGAGGAAGCTCTAATGTTTGCTCCATGCTGTTACATTGATTACAATGGGTCTGAGTTGAAAAGCATGCCAGTGGGTATACAACAGAAGAAAAAGATTTAAAGGGTTAATTAACACTGTTCTAAACTGTCCATTAATTTTTCTAAAACTACAACAAAAATGCACATATGCTAAAAAAATTAGAATTAGGTCAAAAAAGCAGTCACTAAATATTATTCATATAAATTTTACAATTAATGTAAGGATATCTACAATCCAGCCATACATATTTGTTAGGAGCATTTGAAGAAGGCCAAATACTTTGGTTTAAAGAAAAATAAATGAAAACACATATAAATGTAATGAGTATCTATTTTACAATAGAATTTTGGAGCTAGCAGAGATAATGAAAGTCAAGTAGTCCAATCACTTGAGATATAGAAACTCCAAAAAACTGAAGTTACTTCCCAGAATCACAGTTAGCAGAGATAAAACCAGAAATTCTACTTCTTGACTCCAGTTAACTGAACATATTTTAAACAAAAGCTTTGCCAAACTGGAGCTCTAGTCTAATGTTAAATTTTCTAAATCTATTAGTGATCAATTAAGTCAAGCATCTGATATTGGTCAGTCCATTACTAAGATCAAAATCTCTCTCAATGGACAAATTTAATATATGTAAATAAGGAATAAGTACTCTGAGAAATAAAGATTGAGTACTCACAAAAATTGAAGATTTAAGGTGGGGTGTGATGGCTTATGCCTGTAATCTCAGCACTCTGGGAAGCCAAGAGGACTGCTTGAGCCCAGGAGTTCCACACTAGCCTGGGCAATATGGTAAAACTCCATTTCTACAGAAAACTTAAAAATTAGCCAGGTGTGGTGGTGCATGCCTATAGTCCCAACTACTCAGTAGGCTGAGGCAGGAGGTTTGCTTGAGCCCAGGAGTTTGATGCTGCAGTGAGCTCTGGCCTGGGCAACAGAGTAATACCCTGACTCAAAACAAACAAACAAACAAAAAAAACCCCCAAAAAACAAAAGGAGGACTTTACAAGGTCTATATTATCCAACATGTAGAAGAAAACTTAGGCATAATTTTAAGTTAAAGGTAGACTTTGTTTGATAAACAAAAATGTCTTTATTATATTTCTATGAAACAGATAAATATTTTAATGTTTAATTTTCAGTGATGTAAAGTTCAACTACTATATTGAAAATTTTTTTTCTTAGAGAGATATAGATAGTTTCAATTAATTAAAGGATGAATAATTTGCTGTGCTGACCAATCTGATACATTCGCTTTAAGAGGTGATCTCCTAGAAATAATTTGTCATTCAAGTTCTATGTTGCACCCTTGAAAATAAATTTTATCACATCTGTCAGAACTTGGTAGGAACAAAGTACTCCATCATAGTTCAAAGAAAAAAGATAATGTTCTCTAGAAACAATTTATGAAAAAGTCAGATCCATATTTCATATGTGCCACAAAAGCTCATCAGAGTAATAACCCTCCTTCTCCTGGGTGTTATCCTACCATCTGCTGCTCTATTACTTATCTTTATTTTGCAACTAATTAACAGCATAATCTTCCAAATTCAGCAAGTTAATTATCATTATTGTGGTCTATGCAGCATCATCAGTCCTCATGAAATCTTGTCTCCCCACCCCCAGAGAACATATGAAAATCAAGTAGGTTGAGAGAGGGTCTGTTTCCTTGGAGTGGGCTCATTAGGTGTTTGCTGATTAGCTCGGCATGCAGAGGCAGGTCAGAAGAATTCTGCTGAACATGAGGTTCCATGCAGGGCCCAACCAAGTTAATGTAGGTTTCTGAACATTTGCCAAGATGCCCTCTGTCAGCTCTCAGTAGAAACCCCCTGCAGAAAACCTACTGGCTACCCACTGTGTGCAAAGATATTTCTCAGTTTGTCACACGTCTTAAAAAAAAAAAAAAAAGATTCTGGAGGATACTATTTAAATACTTTCCTAAATCTTAAAATCCCCAGATGACCAACATTTTCTTATTCAGAACAGTTGCTTTTTGATTACAAATATTACAAAAGAAAACTGTTTCACTAGAAGAGTAATACGATTTATGTGCTTAGTGACAAACAAAACCCCTAAACCAAAATTTGGTGACAACTAGTCTAATTCTGTAGAAAATTATATCCTGGGAATTTTTCTGTTGTATTAAAAAGTACTAGATAGTCTTTCATTTTTCGGGCCCTACTGACATTTCTTTAACACATTCTTACTTTTCCAAAGGCTTAAAGTTCTCAAAAATTAAAAAACACAAGCTTACTGTGAATTTTTTTTTTTTTTTTTTGTTAGCAGAAAAGAAAGATCTTATTTCAGTATTCACAGCACACACAAACACAATGCATACATAATATCTTCCTGGAAAGGCACTGAACATCTGAAAATCAGGGAATTACAAAAGCATCCTTGGCTATGTTAGCATACAAAGTAAATTTCTCTTTAGCTGTAGTGTGCTACTCATTCTTCTGTGTTCCAATCCCATTATTCTCTTAAGTTATTTTTAACCACAGGTCATTTTAGCAGAATCACTACTGCTACAATATACAGCATGTTATTAACAGATTGTGATCACAAAGGTCCATGCAGAACCCCAAAAGGATGATGTTTAAAACACTTTCAAAGACCTGAAAACAACAAAGTACAATCCAAAAAAAGCAGTAGAAGGAGAAATTACAAGTTTTAAGGTGGTTGTGGGTTAGGGGGGTGGTATGCAAACAGGTGTAGGGTCAGCAAAAATCATTTAAGGTGTAACATGAATCTAGGGAATGTGAGCTGGGAACCACTTATTTGGAGAACGTGGACTTGGAGTTCTATATTTAAGGCACGAAAGAATCAAGTTCTGTGACCATTTATTTGGTCATTAAGAAAGCTCTGTGCACTGGGATATGAACCCATCTTCAATGTTCTTCAGTTGGGATGACAGAATTGTTTATTTGGTGAGTCTTCTTAAGCCCACAGGAGCTTAAAAAAGTAAACCAATACCACTGATATTTTAATTTCAAACTTTAATTTCAAATAAACTATAACTATTTGGTATTTTACGTTCTAAAAGTAATTTGCCAAGCGGAGTAATGTATTTCCCTTGGACTTTAAGTGAAAATGTTTAATTAAGAGATTGACCTTGGGCTTGTGATTTTAGTTTTAAGTGCTGAGATAATCTTAAGTAAGCTTCTAAATAATGAATACTTAAGAAAACTATGTATCAAAAACTATGTATCAAAAGACTGTAAATTTACTTAAATTTAAGAATTATTAAAGTACTTGAGAAAGTCAGACAATTGAGAATTATTGAGTACATAGCTTTACATGTATATAGCTTAGTGTGTTCAAGATTATATTTTAAGCTCTTTAAAAGCAATCATGACATAACTGTACATGTAAATTGCCTTGGGAACTTAGGAAAGAACTAGGTTTCTAAACTTGTAATCTTAATAAATCTTAGATTATTTTTTAAAAGTAGTACCTGAATAATCATTAGGTGTACCAGTCACCATCAAGGGCATTAAAATCTTCCCCCCCCCAAAAAAATATATAAAATCAAAACCCAAAACAAAGTATCTCATTGATAAAATATAATCCTAATTGCTACACATGCTGGAGAAAAAAAAAAAAACCCTAACGGTCTTCCTAGGAGAACATTCTTTTTTGACCCTCCTGATGGTCACTAAACACATTTGCAAGAAAAAAAATCTCAAAATTTAAGATCATGTCTATTGAATTTCTTAAAACCCAAGAAATGTTTGCCATGTAACAACTGATAGAAATAGTTGTTAAATGATGTTGTTAATATAAAGAATATTGAAGTGTGAAATAATTTCTATGCAACAAAACACCCTCAAGTAACCAGAATTCCCTTATCCAGTACACTCACATTTTAAGTTACCAGTTCATATTACTATACCAGCATAACAATATCTACTGTTTCACAAATGAGCTGAAATAAATAGCTATGATTTATTAGAAAATGGAAATAAAGGAAAATCAAATATACCAAAGATGGTAAGTTCCCAAACCACAATGTAATTAAAATATAAACCAATATGAAAAAGATAAATAGAAAAGCCTTGAAATACTTGGAAATTATACAGTGTACTTCTAAATAACTCACAGGTCAAAGAAGAAATCACAGGGGAAATTGAAGTAATGACAATAAAAGTATAGCATATCAAAATTTGTACACAGAGGAAATTTTATAGCTTTAAATGTCTATATTAGAAAAAAAGATTTAAATTGATAATCTAAGCTTCTACTTTAAGAAACCCAGAAAAGATAAGCAAATTAAGTTTAATTAAGCAGGAGAAAACAAATATTAAAGACAAAAGTAATAGTCAATGGGAGTATAAACATGCCATTAAGAAAAATAAAGGCAAGCTACAGACTAACAGAAAACAGACAGCAGAAATATATGTATCTCTCTCTCTAACAAAAAAAACCTTATGTCCAGTATAAATAAAGAATTCTAGGCGAGTACAGAGGCTCATGCCTGTAATCCCAGCACTTTGGGAAGCTGAGGCGGGTGGATCACCTTAGGTCAGGAGTTTGAGACCAGCTTGGCCAACATGGTGAAACCCATCTCTAAAAATACAAAAATTCGCTGGGTGTGGTGGCGGGTGGACTGTAACACCAGGTACTAGGAGGCTGAGGCGGGAGAATCACTTACATATGAGACAGGGAGGCTACAGTGAGCCAAGATCGTGCTACTGCACTCCAGCCTGAGTGACAGAGAGAGACTCTGTCCAAAAAAACAAAAAAGGAATTCCAGCCAGGTGCAGTGGCTCACGCCTGTAATCCCAACACTTTGGGAAGCTGGGGTAGGCAGATTACTTAAGGTCAGGAGTTCGAGATCAGCCTGGCCAACATGGTGAAACATCATCTCTACTAGAAATACAAAAATTAGCTGCATGTGGTGGCGCGAGCCTGTGATCCTAGCTACTCGGGAGGCTGAGGCAGGAAAATTACATGAACCCTGGAGGCAGAGGTTGCAGTGAGCTGAGATTGTGCCACTGCACTCCAGCCTGGGAGACAGAGCGAGACTGTCTCAAAAATAAATAAATAAATAAAAATAACAATGCAATAATAAAAGCAATTGGCCGGGCACAGTGGCTCTCGTGCCTGTAATCCCAGTACTTTGGGAGGCCGAGGAGGGCGGATTGCCTGAGCTCAGGAGTTCAAGACCAGCCTGGGCAACACAGCAATCTTTACAAAAAAATACAAGTAGTCCCAGCTACTTGAGGGGCTAAGGCAGGAGGATCGCTTGAGGCCGAGAGATCCAGGCTGCAGTGTGCCAAGATCATGCCACAATACTCCAGCCTGAGTAACAGAGCCAAACTCCATCTCAATCAATCAATAAAAGAAAAGCAACACAATTTTTTAAACGGGCAAAAGACCCATAACTAATGTCTGGCCAAAAAGGAAATGGAAATTAAAACTATGAGACACTGCTAAACAGCTCTAGAATGTCTATGATTAAAAAGACAGGGAAGGCCGGGCGCGGTGGCTCAAGCTTGTAATCCCAGCACTTTGGGAGGCCGAGACGGGCGGATCACGAGGTCAGGAGATCGAGACCATCCTGGCTAACACGGTGAAACCCCGTCTCTACTAAAAATACAAAAAATGAGCCGGGCGAGGTGGCGGGCGCCTGTAGTCCCAGCTACCCGGGAGGCTGAGGCAGGGGAATGGCATAAACCCGGGAGGCGGAGCTTGCAGTGAGCTGAGATCCGGCCACTGCACTCCAGCCTGGGTGACAGAGCGAGACTCCGTCTCAAAAAAAAAAAAAAAAAAGACAGGGAAAACTAAATGTTGGCAAGAATGTGGGAACAACTGGAATTCCCATACACTGCTGGTAGGAATGTAAACCTTTGGGTAAAGGTTTAGCAATTTCTTGTAAAGTTAAATGTATACCTACCCTCTGACTCAGCAATTCTACTTTTAGCTGTTTAATCAATAAAATGAAAATACATGCCCATGAAAAGAGTTATATAAGAATGTGTGTAGTAGCTTTACTCACAATAGCTAAACACTAGAAACCATTAAAGTGTCCATGAACAGGAGAATGGACAAAGAAATTGTGGTATATTCACACAATGGAATACCACTCAGCAATAAAAAGAAGCAAACTATGATCACTCAACAACATGGATAAATCTGAGACATGCTGAGCTGGACATAAGAGTATAAAGTGACTATTTATATGAAATTCTATAATTAATCTATGGTTACAAACATCAGAATAGACGGAGTGGACTGATGGGAAAGACAGAAACTTTTATTCTTCTTAATTTAATTTCCTGATGACCTAAAAGAAACAGTTATTCAGGTTAAGTATAAAGTTCATGGGTTTCTAAAAATATGGCCTACTCTTGTAGGCAAAGGTATTTCTTAAAATTGGATTTGCTCGTTTTGAATTAATTTATAGAAAAAGTCCAATTAATATGTAAAAATATTTTTAGATACAGTACAATAACAAGATCTCCTTTTAACATCTATATCTGCTCTACTCAGTTCCCACTGCAGGGTAAATTAAATTGAATTTTTCATCAATACAGTATACTAAAATGGGAAGTGCAAAAAATGCCCCTGGTGAAGCTCTTCTGCTATCAAGTGAAGAAGATTCATCTTAGTATTTCCAAAGCTCTGACCTGAACATACTACGATGTGAAAAATTTCCTCCTTGGGTTTTTAGGGTCTTCTCTGACAATCAATAACCATCTAATTTTTATGCTCTTGAATGAACCAACTGTTGTTCATTCAGATAATATGTAAGTTTTATTGCTAAAACAGGGTATCCTGTGCAAATTTCTGACTGATTGTCTGCACTAATGGAGAATAGCAGTAAAAATTTTTCAGGCCGGGTGCGGTAGCATCACGCCTGTAATCCCAACACTTTGGGAGGCTTAGGCGGCGGGATCATGAGGTCAGGATTTAGAGACCAGTCTGACCAACATGGTGAAACCCCGTCTCTACTAAAAATACAAAAATCTGCCAGGCATGATGGTGCACAGCTGTAATCCCAGCTACTCAAGAGGCTGAGGCAGGAGAAATGCTTGAACCCGGGAGGTGGAGGTTGCAGTGAGCTGAGATTGCACCACTGTACTCCAGACTGGGCGACAGAGTGACTCCATCTCAAAAAAGAAAAAAAAACCAAAAAAACCAAAAATAACTTCAGCTTTGCAATATGTTTTAGCATGTAAAAATTTGTATTTAGTATAGGGCCTAGCAAATAACTGAAGCAAACAGAAGGTGTCTAATAACTACTAATCTACTGATTACCTAAGGATACATTAATTGCTGTTATTAGCCCAATTATGATATAGAACATTAACATCTACCCAATTGATGTTATTAATTAACTGACATTATTGTATTATAACACAGCAAGGAGAATTATGCTGAGTTTTTTTATTTTATTTTTGAGACAGAGTTTCACTCTGTCACCTAGGCTGGAGTGCAATAGTGTGATCCTGGCCCACTGCAACTTTAGCCTTTGGTGTTCAAGCAAATTCTTGTGCCTCAGTCACCCGAGTAGCTGAGATTACAGGGTGTGTGCCACACGCTCGGCTAATTTTTGTATTTTTAGTAGAGACGGGGTTTCACCATGTTGGCCAGGCTCGTCTTGAACTCCTTACTTCAGATGATCTGCCCGCCTCAGCCTCCCAAAGTGCTTGGGATTACAGGTGTGAGCCACTGCACCCGGGCCTGATTTTAAAAAACAGAAGCATCAAATCTTCTACTAAGAAAATTAGAAAGTTTATAGGATTTAGGGTTAAGAAGTACCCCAGAAACCAAAGCTTAATCCTTTTATTTTACAGATGAGGAAATGCAATGTCAGGAAAGTTAAAGTTGCTTAATTAAAGGTAGTGAATAGTGGAATTAGGATTAAATTAAAATACACATCTAAACATTAATTTAATAGCATCTAAACAGCACAACAGAAGAAAATGGTTTTCTTTATATGTATCATGTTTGCTCATTTGTACACTATTTCAGAATTCTTTTTAATACTGTTAAAACCACTCATCATTATTAGCAGCACTGTCTTCAGATGATCACATCTAGTTTCAGATGTAATACTCCTGTTTTCCACTAGGAGGAGAAAAAGCCACAGGCAAAAGCCAGACAAACCACAAGTGAGGAGAAACAAGAGCTTCTAATCTACCCACTTATTTTGTAAAGTATCACTAACTACTCACTATGCTAAAGGAAGATTTCTTTTTTCAAATTTTGTGGTTCGTCTATAGTATAAAACAGTCCGTAACCTAATAAAAATGTAATCTAAATTGTACCTTTGAAGCAGGCTTTAGTGAAAACATGAATTCAAAACAGCTTCAAGCAATGTATAAAATCTGGCTTACCATTTTTGCTTCCGACTGTACTGGTTGGGGAGAGGAAGGACCCGGGATTCCTGGAACACTAGGCACCATGGTGACTGGTCGAACAAGCTAAGCATAAGATAAGGAAAAATAATTGCTAGAGAATATATTCAAAATGAGATTTGTACTTTACTGCTATTACAATAATTTGAGACTTCAAGAATCAGAACATTGTAAATTTATCACTAGTTGATTTTATCTCTATACCAAATCCTTATTTGGTCTTATATCCTGACTTATCCTTCAAAAGTTGTCAATTTCTGAGACATGCGCTTTCCTAATCTTCAGTTTTTACAATTTCTTTAATGGTCCCCGTTAGAAATTCGTAATATTCAAAGCGATTTATGCAAAAATTCTCAAAGATATGTCAAATTTCCATTTTGAATCTGAAAGGAAGAATGTCAAAACTTGTGACACTTAGGCATAAAAAATAATTTCAACAAAGAACTTAGATTTTCTAAAAAATGAATTTTCTTATACATACCACGTAATAACAAATAACACTGTAATAATTTCTCAAATAATATGTAGCAGGTTTTACCATTTTGGTTTTTTCCTTTTTTTTTTTTTCTTAAACCTAACACTGAGTGAACACAGTTACTGTATAAATAAAGCTTATCTTTTCTTTCATTTCAGGTTGCTTTCATCACTAAGTACACGTAACAGGATAATCAGAATCTCAAATACAAGGCAAGAATGTTTCCCTTCTCAAAAAAATATCCTCAGTAAAGAGGAAGCAGACACCTTATATCTGAGTCCTCACAAAGTCTCTCAAATAATGCATTTTGAACAACAAAGTTCTTTTTTAAAGGCATATTATCTTGAAATTACCTCAATCAATGCAATTTTGGATAGCTCAAAAGATCACCTGTAAGAATTAGTTAATTAAAAAAGATATAAATATCAAACATTAATCCTAGTAATATTCTTAGGGGTAATCTCACCAAGAGTGGAATGTTTTGAATGTTTACTATAAGCTTTTAAAAATAATTTTTGCCGGGCGCGGTGGCTCAAGCCTGTAATCCCAGCACTTTGGGAGGCCGAGACGGGTGGATCACGAGGTCAGGAGATCGAGACCATCCTGGCTAACACGGTGAAACCCCGTCTCTACTAAAAATACAAAAAACTAGCCGGGCGAGGTGGCAGGCGCCTGTAGTCCCAGCTACTCGGGAGGCTGAGGCAGGAGAATGGTGTAAAACCCGGGAGGCGGAGCTTGCAGTGAGCTGAGATCCAGCCACTGCAACTGCACCCCAGCCTGGGCCACAGAGCGAAACTCCGTCTCAAAAAAAAAAAAAAAATTTATTTTTATTGTTTTTCAGACAGGGTCTTACTTTGTTGCCGCGCCTGGAATGCAGCAGTGCAATCTCGGCTAACTACAGTCTCAACCTCCAGGCTCAAGTGATCCTCCCACCTCAGCCTTCTACAGTTGCTTCCACCACAACTGGCTAATTTGTGTTTATTTTTTGTAGAGATGGGGTTTCGCCATGGGACTTTCATTTTTAGATGAAAATGAAAATAATGTGTTCTGGAAACTGTGCTAGATGTCTCAAAAAGTAGTTCTCAGGATGAAAACTTGAATGTCAAAGACATAAACGAAGAGTTTGAATAAAACTGTTTCATGAAATATAATTAAGGAAAAAGCAATTTTCTAACACACATTCCAAACAATGTGTTTTTAAATGTTCATTAAACTATTACTTTTTTTTTTTGACTTGGGGTCTTGCCCTGTCATCCAGGCAGGATCCATAGCTTACTGCAGTTTCAAACGCCTGGAGTCACGCAATCCTCCTACCTCGGCCGCCCAATATGCTAGGATTACAACAGGCATGAGTTGCTATGCCTGGCCAAACTATTACATATTGTAAGTAGACAGTTAACTATTTTGTCTATGTCTTTCAAAATTTATATATTTAACACACCCCACAAAAACTTTTTTGGGGGATCTTTTCACAGGGAAAGTGAAAGATTATTTTTCTAGAACATTTAGATTTTAACATGATTGGGCTATCAAAGATTCTGCAAACCCTACTTGACCACAAAAATTCAGAGTGTGTCTTTATAAACAATTTCCATACTAATAGAAATACCACAGAGTTATCTGACAAGTATTCTAGAATAAATATCTTTCTAAAATTTGAAATCTGTGTTAATATTTGAATGCTACAAGCCCTGTCAAATGGAAATGGGTTGAAGAAGATCTCAGTATAAAAAAAAAATAAGATTTTGGGTGGAAGAAAATATAGCTATACTTTGAATGGTATATGCTATTACAATGATAACAAATAAATACTATCAACTGCCAATCAATATTATGTTAAATTCAATTTCATAAGCCAGTCAAGCAGTCAACTTTATTTTCTGACTACAAAGATCAGTTTTGCGATAGAGATTTAAATAGTCTAACTTTCTTACTGGGACTGCAGCTGGAACATGCACATTAGAACTTGTAATTGATGCAGGAATAGCAACAGGCATGGTTTGTCCATTAGGAAGATGTAACAGAAGAGGAAATGGGCCTGGTACAGGGCTAAGAGAAACAAAAGAAGAGAAATTTAAAAAAAGAGATTCATACCAACTGTCTCTTAAAAATACAACAGTATTTTTACTCCTACAATCATATCATTTAAAAATACAATTTCTAACCACAGCAAAGCAAATGGCAAAATTTATTTTAATTGCATCTTAAACGCATAACCTGTGCAGCAGTATTAAAAAGAAGAGAAAAGTTAAGGATTTACTTGGGACAATCTCTAATTTGTAAAATGAGAAAAATTCTCATCAGATAGTACTGAAAGAAATGGAATCTGGTGATGGAGTAATTTTATATTTTGAGTGAAATAGCATGAAAACAAGACTATCTTAAATTCGCATTTTATATTTATTTTTAGTTGTATTTATCTTCCACTCTATTAGTTAACACTTACATTAAAGAAGACTACATAAGTACTTTTTCCAAAATTCGAAGCATGCACACACATACAAAACTAAGATCGTGGTTTGAATAATCAAATGTCTTAGGAAAAATCATAACAAAACAAACTTAGTTCATGTACATGCTCAATGATTGGCCTGAATCACTTACACAATTGGCCTGTTAGAGGATGGTGCCTGGGTGATTACGGTACTTGAGGTTGGTGAAGGTACTGCCTGCTGAATAATTACACTTGAGTCAGAACTTGTAAGCAGCACATTGGGAACCTGTAATGATGCTGGACGAACAATAGCTGACGTGGGCTGTGCAGTTTGTGCCAATGGTACTTCCTATTTAACAATGAGATCAAGAAAGGGTAGCATTTAAAAATACAAATCAATTCACATACCTTAGTGAACAGAATGTAACACACTTCTAAAAGCATCTACAGAATAACAACAATAATAACAATTAATTTGCTCAAAGCAAATTAATATTTAAATTAATTAAAAGAACATTTTAGAAGAGCTGTAAAGATTCAAATGCAATGTTCAACTAATATTTTACTTTTAAAAAGACGGTTTTTTTTTTTTTTTCAGTACAACTTGTTTTCCTGTCAATCCAGAAATAAGTTAGACTAGGCAACTTGGCTATGATACCAAGAGAATTTTAATAAAAAATAAAAATATAATCCATTCCCAGAGAATCACAGAACTTACAATCCAGAAGGGATTGTTTAGTTTCCCCTTCCTCATTATACTGTATAAAGAGGAAACAGGTCCAATGAGGCTGTGTTATGGCTGATACAAATTAAGTAACAGAAATAAGAATTTTTAGAGCAATACAAATAATTATTAATTTCAGTTAGCTACCTCATCTATATCAATAATTTCTCAATATCAAAAGGCCATGTAATACTGGTATCTTGAATATAAAATAAATAATTACTGGAGTGAACTCTTTCAAGTTAGGAAAACAGAATTTGTCAGCCAAGACCTTAAAGATGGCATTTCCTCTGGCTTTACAGATTAGAGAACAAAAAGTTTTAAAAGATTTTACCCAGAATTCCTTAAATAAGCCAGTGTATACATTGGGTCTACTGTGTTTTATGAATTGGCCTGTATGGTGCCACTTATCATCAAAATCTTATTAAGCTACATAGGAAGGATAAACTAGTACTCTTATAACTTCATTTATTCAATAAGTTGAGAACTGAAGCTCTCAAAGACTAGTGGGAAGTCACAATAAAAAGTACAACAAACAACAAAATTTCAGATTGTAGTAAATCTTTTTTTTTTTTTTTTTTTTTTTTGGAGGCGGAGTCTCGCTCTGTCGCCCAGGCTGGAGTGCAGTGGCCGGATCTCAGCTCACTGCAAGCTCCACCTCCTGGGTTTACGCCATTCTCCTGCCTCAGCCTCCCGAGTAGCTGGGACTACAGGCGCCCGCCACCTCGCCCGGCTAGTTTTTCTATTTTTAGTAGAGACGGGGTTTCACCATGTTAGCCAGGATGGTCTCGATCTCCTGACCTCGTGATCCGCCCGTCTCGGCCTCCCAAAGTGCTGGGATTACAGGCTTGAGCCACCGTGCCCGGCCTGTAGTAAATCTTAAGTGTTACAGAGTAATACGTGCAACCTAACAAAGGGTGAAAGATTAGCTGAGGGTAAGGAAGAGTCAGTTAATTTAGATAGCATAGTAAGAATAGGTGAGCTTCTATGCAAAAACAGCATTTGAACTGATGATGAAAGGGTAAGGAGGAGAGCATTTCATTATAGGGACTAGGAAGCAATACCACATGTCATGTCCTGAGGTAGGAAAAAGCTTCAAATATTTGATGAACACAAGACAGAGGCATGAGGTGAGGACAGATGCAGAGACAGGCCCAGACAAAAGAGGACTTATGCCAAGGAGTGTGAAGTATTTTAAATACAATGGTAGATCACTGAAAGATTTTAAGCAGGTGACATGTTTAATGTATTAAAAGTCATCTTACAGAAAATGGATTGGAGGTAGAAGCAGGAAGATCAGTTAGAAGGTAACTGTTAAAAATCCAAACAAAAGATGATGATGGTTTGGGCTTAAGTGTCACTGAACACAGACATAGAGGATGAGATTCAGGTCTGATAAAATACGCTGTTAGTTTCAGTGTAAAAGAAAAGAATAAATAAAGGATGACCTCTAAATTCTCAGCTAGAACAACTAAACGGGTGGAGAAAATTTACTGAGATGGGGAAAACTGGGGGAAGAATCAAGGACTCTGATTTTGACCTATTAAGTTTAAGATGTCTATTAGACATAGAAAAGGTGATGTCAAGATGGAGTTGGATATAAATATGGCAATCTGGTGAGATACCTATGCCCATAGAAATTTGGGAGTCATCAGTATGTAGATGTTTATTAAAGTTATGGGTCTGGATGAGATCACCTAGGAAGAAAATCAAGAAAGAAGAAGAGCTCCAGATTTTTTTTTTTAAATCAATTTCATATGGTATACCTTGCTCAAGGAGGGCCTAATGATTGGGGAATGCAGAAAGAAGGAATACTCCTAAAAGATGCTGGAGCAGCCATGAACAACGAAAAACTGTTAAGTGTGAAAAGAATGAAATGCTCTTTAGGAAAAAAGATTTATATCAGAGATTTAAAAAGCATTTCTAATAACTGCGATAATGTGAAAACAACCTTTATGTCCAAAAAGAACAGGATAACATAATACATATCATATAATAAAATAAAGTACAACCATTTTGGGGAAATCTCTAATGACATGGGAAAATATTCATCAATACTGAGCGTCTAAAGCACAATATAAAATAAAGCTAGGATCTTTGTATCCATCTATCCTTCTATTTATTCACTTATATATTTGTACCTATAAATGTATATATCTAGGAAAAACATTTCAAGATAGTAATCTTATTCAATTATGTGCTAATAGGTGATTTTGGTTTTCTTTTCATTTTTCTCTATTCCTAGAGAAGAAGAATGAGAATGTACTTTTAAAATCAGAAAAAGAAATTGCAAAAAAAAAAAAAGCATTTATTCTTAGCCAAAAAGTTATTTTTTCTGTATTTCCTTATTTCTAGCTCCTCTGCCACGACAGAAGTCCATTAATAAGTATGGTTTTAGAATAACAATCTAAAAAAGAATATTGCCTCTTCGTTGTGTCCTGCATGGTACTACTCCCAAATAAATATGTGCTTATTCTATGTGCTTGTGAACAAAAGAGTGATCAAGAAGTTCCTATAATAATGTTACTCAAAACACAAGTGTAGCCCAGGTGGTCCCAGATTATCTTGGTATTCAAGCTAGTATCATCATCCTCCTAATTGCACTTACAAAGATCCACTGCTGAGATTGAGTAACTAGTCCCTTAATCCTGTAAAAGTCTAAAAGACCATTGTTCAAATAATTTTTTGAATAGATTCTTAATTAAGCTGTTACTGTATAAAAGTAGCTAAATATAAAATAGCAAAACCCAGAAAAATTAAGTTAAATTTATACATTCATGTATCTTTTAAAAATAAGTTTTATCTAACATGACTGTTCTCCCCTATAATTTTTCTGTGTACAATTAAACTACAGTCTTCTTACCCTGAAATATCTGAGTATTGACAGGCTTTCACATATAAAACTATTGCAAGCTGACACAGAATTTAATACATTAACATTTTATGGAGATTAAATAGTAAACTTTATTTGGGTACTGTTCTTCCCCCTTAGTTTGTATTTCTAAAAATTTCTAACCTTCTCATCACTGGTAGTAGACTCTGGGTGAGGTAAAGGACTATCCTGGTGAGTTGTTTCTACAACAGAAGGTTCCTCAATTTTGCTTCTTATGATAGGTGTTGCAAGAGGGGATAAATCTAGAGGCATCTATAATTCAAATAATAAGGAAAAGGTTACAAGTTCAAAAACAGTATGCCTAAATTTAAAAAGCAGGAAGTATAAACTATGATTACTTTTCTGTCAGAAGTACTCTTTAAATTTCATCGTTACAACATACTTTTTTAATGTCGTCTTCTGAAGCTTTCTTGAATTCATTCTCAAATGGACTTGCCAACTCATTAAACAAACCCACTTCTTCACAGTTTTTCAAGAATCTGGTTGGTGTTGGGGTCTGATCTGAAATAAATGTCAAGAAGTAATCATGCATATTTAAATATGTTAAGACGCTAAAATATAGCTACTAAGTTAACAAATTAGCAGGACTGGTTCAGTCAGTTGTTAATTCTCTCTTTGGAAAGACCTCTTCCTTTAAAGCAAACAAGATTTGGTTAAATTTTTGCTGTACTTCATATTTCCTCCAATTTTAAGAACTATGAAAGTCGGAAAGAAGTCCTTTTTGCTCCTTAGTCCACTGCTTCTCTTTGAGTAGAATGGCATAAACATCCTCTACTCAAGAGATAAACTATTATCTAACACAGTATAAAGAATTTTACAAAATTTACATTATTAAAAACTACAATTATTTAAATAAATGAAATTTGGGGAAAACTAGGATAAGAGCATATATATCTGCTTTAACTTGGTTCTTCCACTAGTTGTTCATACTCTATATGAAAGCAAACTAAGATAAAAGAGAATCTTTAGTAGTCAGATAAAAATATTGTAAGAAAGAAAAAAAAGTTAAAACAGCCCTAAAACAACAAACCCTCTTTTTGCCACTATCTACTGGAACTAATTTTCTAATTAAATGCATTTTACAAGCTAGGTACAAGGGGTATGTGTGAGTCACATGCCTCCAGAATGTTCTAGCTTAATTCCTAGGGAGTAAAGAAAGAGTTCACTCTATTTTCTTACAACATGAAACATTTCAACTTTACTCGAATATGTACTCCTACTATGTACATTAACATATGTACTCAGTGTTCATGTATAGGCTACAAAAAATGCCAGATAAGATTTACACTGAATGAAAAGAAACTTATAAATTCTGCCTATTTAGTGTTATTATTTTCAAGGGTGTCTATTCATATTGATTAGAGTTGGTAGCACATTCAAATTCTATTCACATTTAATATATTTTAGAGCACCAATTTTACAGGCTATAGCAGGGATCTAGCCTAAGTGAAATAAAAGTACTCTTCTGAGGAAGACTCTTAGTTTAAGAGAAAATACTCATAATTTCTTTTGTAAGATTAAAATTCACATATTTGTTAACCATTATATCCCCACAGAGGGCATTACTTACTATTTTATCTTTGCCCCCAACATGTACACCTAGAGTACTAGTATTTTTACTATGTACAAATATATTTAACACTAAAATGACCCACTTGTAATACATAACTAGACAAAATGCAGGCCTGTCTCAGGCACTGTTAGTAATATCAGAATTACTAGAAGGACTCTATTATATCATAATTTTACTAGTTTCTAGCCTATCCTTTAATTCCCACCTCCCAAAAGATCTCAAAAATCACATTATAGTAAGTAAAGTACATGTATTAGCTTAAGTCCATCATGACTAAATTAGTAGGTCAAATCTAAATTTGACTCCTGTTCATACCCAAAGGGTCTGTCTATCTAAGTTCATTAGAAGGCTCTGAAATTACATTAAAGGGAGGGAAAAAAATCTTAAAAAAATAAAATACATAAGCATAAGTCACTTTTATCAATGATCACTGGAACTATCAGACTTGAGAAAAGTCAACATAGGCACAATCATTGAACATGCACATTGCATATGGCTACCGATCACCAAAACTATACCACACATATCATGCATTTTATTTACATGGTAATGTTAACCTATTCATCTCAACACATGTTAGTGAAAACAAAAAAGGTCAAGTACTGTGTTTGAATGTGCTCTACTTTTCTACTCTATTAAATGTGATCAGACAGGAAAGTAATTTCTAGAAACCAATTTCAAAACATATTTGAGCTAAAAAGTTACACACAGAGAGAGATTGTGCTAAGGCAGAAAGTTTCAGAGAAACAAAGAGCTTCATGCCTAGGACAGTGAACTTTCCAGGTTTGTTACTATTTTGCTTGTTTGGTTCGTTTGGTTCTAGATCTTAGTATTTAATGTAAAATACTCCCCCCCCCCCAAAAAAAAAAAAGAGCATATCTCACTCTCCTCTGGTTTTTACTTATGGAACTTAGGATATGTTGGAAGTTCCCCTACATTTTTCCTACATATATTGTTTTTGATAAATTAACTTTCTGTTACCTTTAATTTCTTCATTACAAAAATTTCAATACTGAAAGCAGAGGGAAAACCACCAAATATTTGTTTTATTATCTATCCAAAACATTGCATAGAACAATTTGGGCTCTATAATGATTAATAATTTAAAAGTATTATAGTATTTGGGTATAATTCCAGACTTACATGATATATAACAAGCTTTACAAGAGAAAAGAAAAATCTAGAGTTAATTCGAATATTTATATGTAAATCTGTGATTATAACATAAAAGATCTGAAATGTATATAGTATTATCACAATACTTATAAAATATACCAAAAAATTAGCAAAATTATACATGACATGTATGCATATATACATAGATGTGTGTGTGTATATATTTAAATACCAAAAAAGAGCAGCTAATACAGCATGGAATGACAATCAACCAATGTATGAACTGGGTTTCTCTTTTCACATACAGTGAAAAATAATCATCTGCTTAGGTGATACTGTACGTTTCATAGTATCAACACACAAAAACTGCATTGACTGAATTTACAGCCTCTTTACTGAGAATATTTTACTAATACAAATGTTTAGTCTGAAAAGAAATATAAACAACTCTAATGAACAAGTCTGCTCACTGTTCTTTCTCCAACAGGAGAAGCTTGGTCATTTTCTATCTTCACACAGCCTTGTAAGTCAGTTGTACAAGATAGCTAAAAGAAATGCTGACTAAATACCATGTTAGTTCAATTATTAGTTAAATGTAAAATTTGTAGATGGTATGAAATGTTCCCAGAATTCTAATGAACTTCCACAAAATCGACATTGGAATCGAAATTTGAAAACCACATGAAAAAGTGAAATGAATGGTCAGAAGGAAACATGAAAATGTAATGGGTAAAATACATGTTGCCAACATTTACTATAATGAAGTCATTGGAATATCACCAGACTATATTATTTACAGAGAATACACAAAAATTGTGCACATTCCAGGTGAAATATGTATATAAGCTATTAATAAAAGCATATACTAACCAGCCACAATGACACTGTCATTACGTGCTGGACCAAATTTCAGTGTCATCTCATGTTTATGTTTATGGACAGCCAAATGATCCTCGTTGGTAAAACGCTGTGGCAAAAAGTTTTAAAATATAGTTAAGATTTTCAATTTGATCAAATAAGTAAAATGATTAGGAAATTCATTTCCACAACATGTAAAACCACCATTAACAGTGAAATAGCAGTTTTTAAACTATAAAAGAATCCGTTGTTAGTAGATAAGCATACTAGATTGCAAACAATCACAGAGAAACCCATTACACAAGAATAAGCAATACTGACACACTGCTAGGTCACATAACTCATTTGAGAGCATTTAAAAATAAAATCGGAGGCAAAGAAACTTTACATAAATTTCATTTGGATACTAAAAATAGACCACCATTAATCTGTCCTATCATAGTAGAAACTATACTCCATGGTACAATGACTTTTCAAGCAAGTACTGTAGTATTAATATTTACCTAGACTTAAGGTTACTTACCACTTTTTAAAAGAGAATTTTCTTATAAAAGTATTACACCTGGACAAAATTAAGAAATAAATCTGATTTTCATGTTACCACATAAAAAAGAATGCCTTTGTTTTAATCCAGCAAAGAAATAGCAACCGGTACAATAACAAAGCAGCTCATTTTAAAATAAGAATTTCTAAAGTAGCCAAAATAATTTTTTCATGAGAGTTCTTACATAAAAATGGAGCAAAATTATTTTTAAAACATTTTATTTTTAAAGTTATCCATCGTATTTTTTCCTACCTCTAACTTGGATAAGTTTTGCATACCAAAGGTAACATTTATGATTACAACACAATAAATACATTGTTTATCTCTGATGTCTGAACATCAACCTTTTTGAAGATGCTCATTAAGCAACATTTATAACTGAAAATAGGGAGCTTTTTGTTATTTCAAAGCAGTAATTTTAAAATGCTAAGTTAACAGATCTCAATTCATTCTTTATAACCTTACAAGTGAGGATGTTAAAATATATTTACTTGAACTTGGTTTGCCCAAACCATCAAAATGAATTCCATTTCTTGTGGTCTCCTTCCTCTACCCAATTCACTACATCCTTTCATGCAACTAATAATAGTAGCTTTAGGGTTACCTTAAACACAATGTAAAAGAATGAAACATTTTTAACATTTTAACATCTTTGGTCCAGCCCACTATCCCTCTGCCTGTAGAGGTGAAAACCATCTCATATGTGCCCCAGTTATGTGTTGCACAATGCCTTGGTTATAGCACCTATCATATTTTCTTATGTCTGTCCTTTTAAGTAGGCTGAGCTCCTACTGTGGTCCCCCAAACTTAACATACAGTAAGTACTCAATAAATGCTAACTGAAAGAATGAATTCATTACAATAAAACAGGTGAATCTTAAAGATCAGTCTGAGGGGGTTAAAAAAGACCCTAAACCCCTGTTCATTAAGGTGAATTCAACTTCAGTTTAATCTGGCTACATTTTATCGCTTAGTCTTTGGATTACTTCACACACCAACAGAAAACTATTATTTTATAACCTCTCTTCAGAACCTGCTTGTATTACCACTGAAGGAGAGTGTTCAGATGCAACACTTCCATTACTTGACTTACTCATTCACTCTTCAGACATTTACTGGGCACCAACTATAGGCACTAGGACCACAATCGAACTTTTCCCCACCCAGGTACTATCTTCGTATTACTTTATCATTATAAGAATCTCTCCCAATTTTGGGGAAGTAAGAAACAGTGGTACTTTTGACAGACTGCTGAATAACACAGTTCTCAGAGAATGAACGTATCTCCAGAGCGTATTGACATTAATATTTTACACTTTTTCTTTGTATTGCTGTTTTATATGTATGTGTCTTACATCCTACATTAAAAGCATCTGAAAGTAAGATTTACTTTATATTCCAAAGAACCTCATAATGTGGCTTTTCCACTAAAGGCAATCATTAAACATTTGTGAATGAATGCATTTTGGTGCAGGTCCCAGATTTTAAAACTGCAAAGTCAACAAATTAATAGATAAGAAGTTGGAATGTTGTTGCCAAGGAATTTTATTCTACCAGTTTTCTTTGCTTGGATTAGTTTGACCACAAATATTCAAATCAAATAACTACATGTAGAATAAATAACATTGTGTTCGTACAAAACATATGAAATGGCACCAAGTTCAATCCTAAGTGAAAGGAAGTGGCCAGAAGGAACCTAACAAATATTTAGGATCATATGAATATTAAAAGGGAGAATGCAACCAATATGTATTTATAAACTCTCTTATAAGATCCACAGATCAAATTTGTCTAAATGCAATTTACAAAGGGATTACTGATCCTATAACAGTAATAATTATATACAGTGACAGCAACACCGCAAAGGTATCTGTCAAAATACAAAAACACTGCAAAGGACAAAATACACTGGCACTTGATACAGATGAATTTGACCTTGGTTATCTGAGAAAATTTATTATTTTTAACAAGAAACTTAAAAAGACAGTGTGAAAAAGCAATCTTGTGAAAAGGCACTCACCAGAAGTTTAATATGAAAGAAATGCATTCTTTATTTATAAAGTAGCTACAAGCTAAGATAAAAAATTTTTTTTACAGAATCTATATGAATTGCCTTCCCAGTCAAATTAAAGTTTATTCTAAAAATAAGCTTTGTAAAAATATATATATTACTAACAACACCAACATACTGAATTCATAAATTGTATTCCCCCAGGCATTTCAAAGCACAACCCCCATGCAAAACGCTGTAGATATACACAAAAACACAAGTATTCTGTTAAACAAGACTAAGACCTTGAGTATATAGCTCAATAAACAATGTAAAAAGTGAAAAAAAATTTTTATTTCTTTGATAGGTCCCTAGAAGATAGCAATCTCTCTTAAAAGGTTAAAAAGAAAGGGTAACCTGTCAGATGGGAAGAAGGTAAATCAGTTGCTTCTACAATAATTTAAGTTTTGATATCTGGGAAATCTCTGTTACTAAGGCTTGACCACTCTCACCAGAATTAACTTCCTAAAAAATCAGTCATTCTATAGTTAATACATACACTCATATCCATGATATATTATTATTCCTTTTAAACATATTAGATAGACACAAATAAGTTTTCAAGCCATTGGGCCAATAGCTCGTTTCACTACTTTTTTCACTAGTTTAAGGACTATTCAACAACAGCAGGAAGTCACACTGATATATTCACTGTGTCTCTCATGCACACACACACACACACACACACTCTCACGCATACATCTCCATTGACGCTTTAGACTAAATATAAAATGAATCTTTATCTCCTTTATAAAACAGCTTATAATGTGTAAACATTCTACCAAAGAAACACTTTTCAATGACAGGGACACCAAAAGCAAAGATACTACCAATTATATGGAAGACTAACAAAGACAAATGAATCTTTCACTAAATTATCTCACTGTCTCTTTTACTAAATTCCATGGAGCATCACTTTAAAATAAGTGAAATTAACAGGCATGTGGAATACCTAAGAGTAACTTAGGCATACAAGAAGATTTAATAGCAAGAGTCTACAGTTAAAAACTCTTTGTAATCATTTCTAGAGGTCTCTCTCTGATGTTGTATTATCACCAAAATAGATTTTAATGTGTAAAAATCTATTTGAAACCTTAAATTTAACTAGGACCATTGTGTTAAAGCTGAAACTCAAATTCAGAATAATGTCACTGCTTACTGGTGACAAAAAATAACAAGAAACTTAAAAAGACAGTGTGAAAAGGCAATCTTGTGAAAAGGCAGTCACTATCAAAATGATGCTTCTAAAACCAATTCTTATTAAGTAGTTTCTAGGAAATACTATTTCAATCTAAAGAGAGACCACACCATTTCTGTTCTCAGCAAGATTTAATGAATGGATGAGTAGGCAGGTTATATTTTGATCAGTAATACTTACAAAGAAATTATTTTAAGTATCTTAGGGTACAAACACAGCCCCCCCCAAAGTAATACTCAGGATCAAATGGCTAATGTTTAAAAGAATCACTATTAGCAAGAATTCAATTATTAGTGAGAATAAAAAATTGATTTAGCTTTTAAAAAACAATTTGGCAAAATATATGAAGAAACTTAGAAATGTGTGTATACATTTAAATCCAGTAACACTAGTTCCAAAATGTATTTTAAGAAACTAAGGCTGGGCGCGGTGGCTCAAACCTGTAATCCTAGCACTTTGGGAGGCCGAGGCGGGCGGATCACGAGGTCAGGAGATCGAGACCATCCTGGCGAACACGGTGAAACCCCGTCTCTACTAAAAAAAATAACAAAAAACTAGCCGGGCGAGGTGGCGGGCGGCTGTAGTTCCAGCTACTCGGGAGGCTGAGGCAGGAGAATGGCGTGAACCCGGGAGGCGGAGCTTGCAGTGAGCTGAGATCCGGCCACTGCACTCCACCCTGGGCGACAGAGCCAGACTCCGTCTCAAAAAAAAAAAAAAAAAAAAAGAAACTAAGTGGAGACATATACAAAGGGTTATGTAGAAGGATATTCATCACAATGTTGCTGTTGCTTGTAATACCAAAATTAAAAGTTCATAATAGTGGAATCAGTAAATCATGGGACCTGCTCTAGCAACAGTGACTTAAAGCCATGCTTTCAATTAACAGACAAAATGCTCATGGTATGTGTAATGTCATCCAAATACTAACAGAACACAAAACTGTGCAGTATGGTCCCAATTTTGTTTTAAAAATATAACTAGATCCCATCCTCTCCTAGCTACTTAAGGACCCCACTCCTGCAATGGTCCCATTTTCTGCATTGCCAAATATGCTGTGATATTCCCACCCTAAAATGCAAAACAAAGAAGATCCACCATCTTCAATCCTACATTGAAGCTATATATCTCACTTTCCCTTTAGCTACACCTCCAGGAAAGAGCTGTCCTATAATGTCTACATTTCTGGTTCTTCCTATTCTCTTCAACCTACTCCAATTACACTGTTGTTACTGCCCCTTCATTGAAACCTACTCTTATCATAGTCTCTAAATTCAATAGTAAATACTGAATTCTCATCTTATCCTACTTAAGATATGACTACATTGTTTCTCTTACTTTGAAATATTTTTTCTAACTTTCAGGATTCAATTTTCCTCACTGGTTGCTGCTTCTTAATCTTCTGTGCTACATTTTCCTCCTTTTCCTGATTAAACACTGGAGGTGCCCTAAAGCTTAGCTCTCACCCTTCTATCTAAACTATTTTGATATAGAAGTAAAACTAAGCAAATATGGGAATTATGGATAAGACAAAATGAATTACAAACCTCGACAATGGAAAAAATAGTAATTATCAGACATTAGGAGATGGGAAAGTGGAGGTAGAAGGTATGAAATGTTAACTCCTTTAATAGTAGGAAACCTAAAAAAATAATTACCTTCTTCTTACTGTTTTTCACATACATAGTTAATGTTAGAGAGGTCTTTCAACAACAATTTCTTATGATACACATACACACACAAATTCTAATGTTCAGCAATCAATTTTTCTTCTGTTTAAGTTAACTGTAATGCTTTTATTTAAAATGGCATATGTATTAGTAAGAAGTCAATCACAAAAACCATTCTAACTATTTTAAGCAGAAGAGAATCAGGAAAGGCCTTTTTTGGGTCTCCAAGAATGATACCTAGAACATGTCAAAACTAGTCTTTGTGAACAAGGCTGGCCCTAGAAACACACTGCATTAGCTGTAATTCAGGGATTACAGAATCAAGCTGTCTGTTCACTCCAAGCCAGCAAAACGGATGATTTGAGTAATACCATCTCTCATTCCATTTAATTTGGTACCAAATCCAAAAAGTAAAGTGGGTCAGGCGCAGTGGCTCACGCCTATAATCCCAGCATATTGGGAGGCCAAGGTGGGCAGGTGGCTTGAGCCCAGGAGTTTGAGAACAGCCTGGACAACACTGGGAGACCCTGTATCAAAAAAAAAAAAAAAAAAACAAGCAAAAAATTAGTCAGGTGTGGTTGTGAGCACCTGTGGTCCCGGCTACTCTGGAGGCTGAGGTGGGAGGATCACCTGAACCCGAGAGGTTGAGGCTTCAGTGTGTTATGATCATGCTACTGCACTCCAGCCCAGGTAACAGAGTGAGACCCTGTCTCGAGGGGAAAAAAAAAATAATTAAAGTAAATCTGATTTACCAGAAAGAGTAAATTTCGTTGGTGAAACCTAAAATCATATGCAGAATTCTAGGTGCAAAGAGAATTGTAGTTTTCAGCTCTCTTAACTTTACAGAAAAAAATATGTATCAAATATATCTCCAAAATAAATGTCAAATTAGTCTATTTCTCTCTGTGTCCCACTGTTACCACCTAATCCAAACCACCATCATCTCTCACCTGGACTGCTGTCAGCCTCTTGTCTCCCTGTGACCACTCAGCAGTGGCTTTTCACTGCTCAGTGAATAAAACCCAAACACCTTATCATAGGATATGTCTTTTTTTCTATCTCCTCTGACCTCATCTCTTAACCTTCTCTCTGTTGATCATTATATGCTCCAGCCACAGTAGTTGTGTTTTTGTTCTTAAACACACCATACACATTCCCTCCCTAGGGCCTTTACATTTGCTGCTCCTTTAGTCTAGAAACATACAGTGTGTGCTCCTGCATTTTCTTCGGGTCTTTGTTCAAATGTCACCTTAGCAGAGGCACATTTCCTGGTTAACCAATCTAAAATAGCATTAACCCTGATTAACTCCTATGTATACCTCGCTATACATCATTAAATATCATGTAAATCAAAATTACAATGAGATACCACAACACCCTCATCAGAATGACTAAAACTTAAGAGACTAACCAAAACAATCTTGAAAAACGAAGACTAAATTAGAGAATTTACCTTAACTGACTGGAACACTAACTGTAAAGCTAGAGTAATCAAAATGGTGTGGTACTGGCATAAAAGCTGACAGAATGATGAATGGAACAGAATATAAATCCCAGAAACAGACCCATACTTACACAATCATTTGATTTTCATTAAAGGAGTCAAAGCAGTTTAATGAGGAAAGAAAAATCTTTTCAGGAAATTATGCTGGGATATCTAAACTCATATTTTTAAAAAGTTAGCTTCAACTGGCTGGGCACGGTGGCTCACGCCTGTAATCCTAGCACTTTGGGAGGCCGAGGCAGGGGCATCACCTGAGATCAGGAGTTCGAGACCAGCCTGACCAACATGAAGACACTCCATCTCTACTAAAAATACAAAATTAGCCAGGCGTGGTGGCACATGCCTGTAAACCAAGCTACTTGGGAGGCTGAGGCAGAAGAATCGCTTGAACCCAGGAGGCGGAGGTTGTGGTGAGCTGAGATTGTGCCACTGCACTCTAGCCTGGGTAACAAGAGCGAAATTCCATCTCAAAAAAAAAAAAAAAAGTTAGCTTCAACCCCTATCTCACACCATACACAAAAATTAATTCAAGATTAAAGAGAAATCTAAATGAAACAGAAAGCTTTTAGAGGAAAACAAAGGAGAATACTTTCATAACCTAAAGGCAAGCAAAAATTTATCAGACAAGTCACAGAAAGCAACAACCATAAGAGGAAAAATATTAACACATTAGGATTCATTAAAATTAGAAACATCTGTTCATCAAAAGATATTATTATGAAAATTAAGATGCAAACCACAGAAAAAGCAATCTCTGACACAGGACTGGTATCCAGGATATATAAAGAACTCCCACAACTCAATAATAAAAAGACAACCCAATTTTTTAAAATGAGCAAAAGATTTACAAAGATACTTCACAAAATGTAAGGGATACAAATGGTCAACAAACACATGAAAAAAGCAGCCTGGCAATTTCCTAAAAAGTCAAACATATATCTATCAGATAATCCCATCATTATACTCCCATGTATTCTTCCAAGAGAAATGAAAGCATGTGTCCATAAAAAGACTTGTACACAAGTATTCACATCAGCTTTATTAATACTAAAAAAACCAATATCTATCAGTAGATGAACAGATAAATTGTGAGATAATGAAATATTATATCTCAATGAAAAGGAATTAACTACTGGTAACATAACATGGAGAAATATTAAATTATGTGGAGTGAAAAAATGTACTGTATGATTCCATTTATATAAAATTCTGGAAAATGCAAACAAATCTACAGTACCAGAAGGCAGACCAGTAATTGATAAAGGTAGGTGGGATAAGAGGAATTATAAATAGGCATGAGGAAACTTTTGGGGTGATGTATATGTTCACTATCCTGACTGTGCTGATGGTTTTATGAGTATATATGTGTTAAAATTTACCAAATGGTACATTTTTAAGTATATACAGTTTATTGTAGGTCATTATATTTCAATTTAAAATATCAACTGAGAAAACAAATGAGAAGAAATAATGCTTACTTACAATTTATGGTCTGTATACTTAAGTACTTTGTAACTTCGCTACACATTACATTTATTCTTTAATTCTTCCTTAGTGTCTATAGTTATTTTAAGGTAAGTATAATAGGAATAGATTAATAATTTAGTGGCTTGTTAAAAAAATATTACTTTCTGGAACTGCTGCCATATGCCCAATATTAAAGATGGTAGGCTTAACAACATTAATACATTAGTGATACTCTAAGAAGTAAATACCAGTTAATTTCATAAAAGTTTAGTAAGTAAAATAATTCTCATATAATATAGATCTGATTTCTAATTAGGCAGTTTATCAATAATTTTCAACCAATAACAGTCAAATTATACTTTCATATCTTGGACTTTTGGGTAGGGTTTCCACCTTTCCATTACAAGATATAATGTTCCCCCCCCACCCCCACTCCATATTAGATTATACTTTCTAAAACTCAGTTGCACTATTGAAGAAAAAGAAGAATTTCTTCCCAAAAGTTTTCTGGGTTTTTTTCATCCTAACTCCAAAATTTTACAGAATACTGTAAGAAAATGCTTTTAGTGATAACATATCATCCATGTTTTAGTAAGTGGAAATATACAAAATAATTTAAAGTAATTTATATATTACCTGGCCACATCCAGGCGCAGTGCATAGAAAGGGTTTGTCATCACTCATATTCCACAGGTCCTTGTATTGCCTATAATCAATCAGAAAACACTTTAGAGTACTTATTTTAAAATAAAAAATAATTTAAAATACAAATCTCAAGATTTTTCATTAAGCGTATTTTCTATTTTAATGCAAAATAAAACACTTTTCTGACATTTTAATTCTATTTCACTTTCTTATTATGAGAGTAGATAAAATACATGTAACATGTAGATTTTGCACTATAGGAAAAAGGGTAGGAACACTGCTCTGCCAGGCTAACTCTTCTGCTCAGCAATGTAAAAGTACTTACGGTGAAATGAACAAATTTCATTTATTCAACAAAATTAAATGAGCAAATACTATGCATTCTTCCAAGGATCATACTGTACTGTTATGAAAATAATGTGGCAAAATTTCTATATCCAGTCCTAAATTCTAGTGGATATTTTTATCTATTAGCTAAACATTTCTACCTAAATATGCCACCAAAACATCAATATGTCTAAAACCAAACTCTTAAATCCCTTCTTAAATTTACACCTTTTCCTATATTGGAAGCACTATAGAAGACTCACAGAAATTCAAAAATAAAAGAGAAATGGATTCCAGCCTCAGGGAATCTCTCCTTCCAGTAAAGGAGATAAGGTAGTAATTAATATAACAAAATCTGTATCTCTAACTCTGATCTCTTTCTAAATCCTAGATTTCCAACCTTTTGTTAGTGGTATACTGAGTCCAAGTTCAAAAGTCTTGTCAATATTTTATGCTGTTTCCTTGTAATATATCAAAAATTTTGTCAAAGATTTGATATACCTCATTTTTAGGAAACCCATGCTGGTTCACAGTAGTCGCTGCTTCATGTTTAAAGCATGTATGCAATGATCACTGAGAATAGAAATGGTTTCCAGGAAGTCACCATTATTAATCTCATACACAAAATTTGTGAAATGTGCGAACAAAATTTTTATTGCTTTATCCAAAATGTTTACTGCTATAATTGTCAAATAGCCTACGGACAACTTGATATCACACTGGTGGGTGCAACGATGACACTTGGGGAAACACTGTCTAGACTTCTGGCTTCTAGTCTAACACAAAAAGAACTTGAAAGTCATCATTCCTATCCTCATAACGAGAAATAAGCTAAATCAACAGAAAATCATCAACTCTTCTTACATCCATTAGAGAAATGAGGTCAAAGGGCAAACTGCTGCCCTGAAAAGTTGAGACTGAGGCAGCTACTGAGAATCACAGTTTACTAGTAGCAAATGCCTGCTGCTGATGCCAGTACCAGGCAGAGACAAAAAGCAGAGACAAGCCATTTTGTTGTACCCTGTAAAATTTTTGACCGACACAATCTGTGAGCATTATAAGCTATTTTACAACTAAATTTGGAACATCTCCTCATATCTGTGATATATCTAAATTACATATTATCCTTCTAATGCTTCTTAAATGTTCACAAACTAGGGAGTACTGGTATATAAATTTTTAAGTAAGAGCAAAGTATTCTAACAAGATTGGTTGTAACTGACCACTAGTAAAACTTACTAAATAATAAGTGAGCACAGTATGGCCCTGAAGTTCTCAAACAGGATACTCTACACTCTTAAAAATTTAGGTTCCCAAAGAACATTTTTGTTTATATACTATCAATACTGACCACATCAGAAATTAAAACTGAGAAATTCTAAAAATATTAATTTATGAATCTATTTAAAAATAACAATGAACTCATTGTATGTTAACATATTTTTAAAAACCATATATTTTCAAAACAAAAAATTCAGTGAGAAAGGCATTCTTTCCCATTTTTTGCAAATCTTTAACATCTGGTTCAACACAGTAATACAGCTGAATTCTCTTATGTGCTTCTGGTATTCAACCTGTTGTGATATCATCATGTATCCTCTACAAAATGGCATCAAATCCTTGTGAGATGAGAATTTTAAAAAGGTAAATATTTTAGTATTATTATAAAAATGTTTTTAACTTCACAGACCCCTCTCACATTATGAGAATTCCTGGTACAAGCATACCTCATTTTATTGTGCTTAGCTTTACTGCACTGTGCAGATGCTAGTCTTAAAAATACACTTAAATCTCAGGGAGAAAGCAGATGCTGCAGACTTTTTCAGATATTCCTTATCAGATTAAGAAAGCTTCCTCCAATTTCTAGTTTCCTGAGAGTTTTAATGATGAGTAGACATTGAGTTTTATCAAATGCTTTTTCTGCATCTATTCAGATACTATTTTTTTCTCTTATTGTTTTAATGTGGTATATCACACTGAATGTTTAATTGACAAACCAACCAGAATTTCTTAAATAAATCCTCCCTTTTGCTAGTATTTTAAGATGTTTACATCTATGTCATGAAAAATAACTTTGCCAGGTACCTAGGTTGCAGTGGCTTTATAAGAAGAGTTGGGTCATGTTAATTCTTTTCTACTCTCTAGAAAAATCTGCGTAAGATAGGTACTAATTCTTCCTTAAATGTTGGAATAATTCACCAGTGAAGCTATCTGAGCCTGGAGCTTTCTCTTCTGGGTGGTTTTAAATAATGAATTCAGTATCTTTAAATAGATATAAACCAAAATTATTTTATCAGTTTTGTTCGTCAGCCAGGTGCAGTGGCTCATGCCTGTAATCCCAGCACTCCGACAGGCTGAGGCAGGTGAATCACTTAAGGTCAGAAGTTTGAGATAAGCCTAGCCAACATGGCAAAACCCTGTCTCTACCAAAAATTCAAAAAGTAGCTGGGTGTGGTGGCACACACCTGTAGTCCCAGCTACTTAGGAGAGGTTAAGGCATGAGAATCACTTGAACCTGGGGAGGTGGACGTTGCAGTGAGCTGAGACTGCACCACTGCACTCCAGCTTGGGCAACAGAGTGAGACTCTCTGTCTTAAACAAAAACAAACAAACAAACAAAAATTCCCGGTAGCTTTTGTGTATGTGTGGAAACTGAAAAATTTAACAAAATGCAAAAGACAATGAATAAACAAGGCAGTCATGAATCGTAACTAAGCTAGAGGACTTTTATTATCAGACATCATGACCCATTATAAAATTACAATAATTAGGACACTGTGGTATCAGTCCAATGATAAACATATAAAGAAATAGAAAAGAAAGGAGTACAGAAATAGAACCACACATAAGGTTACCTGATTTGTACAAATGCTTAACTGCAGTTAAGTGGGAAAAGGATAGTCTTTTCAATAACTGGTTCTAGAAATTTTATATAGCAAGAGTACTTGACTCAACCAATAATAATTATGTAATATTCCCCTGACAACAGCAGTTTATCAGTGCTTTAGATCAATGTTTCCCAAAGCGTGGTAGCTATTACAGAAAAAAGATATTTAGCCAAATAAATTTGGGAAATGTTGAATGTGTAGGCTTCATTTTACAGGACTTTTCAGAGCCTTAATGTTATGTCAATTAAGGATTCAAAACTTTAAAAAATGCCCCATGAATTCTATCTCACTTTATACCAAAAATTAAGTCACAGCAGATCATAGGCCTAAAAGTGAAAGGCAAAGCATAAGTTTCTAGAAGAAAAATAGGAAAGAATCTTTGGAGTAGGCAAAGGTTAAACAGGATACAAAAGGTTCACAAAAGAAAAGACTGATCAAACAGATGTTACTGTACATAGTGCATTTCATTCTACATAAATTATACGTCAATAAATGGCAAAAAAGAAGCAAATAGTGTATCTAACCTAATACTAGGAAAAAGACAAAAATTATACAGGTAACTACATTCAGATACAGTGTGTTCCAGGAAACCTTGCAGAAACTTTGAGAAGGACACATACTATAAAAAACAATTAAAAATAAAAGAATATGTACAGTCATCCCTCTGTATCCATGAGTTTTGCATCCATGGATTCAATCAATCTTGGACCAAAAATATGTGGGAAAAAACTGCATCTGTACTAAACACGTACAGACTTTTTTTCTTGTCGTTATTACCTAAACAATATAGTATAACAACTATTCACATAGCATATGCATTGTATTAGGTATAAAGTAAGCTAGAGATGATTTAAAGTATACGGGAGGAGGTACATAGGTGATACGCAAATACTACACCATTTTATATAAGAAACTGGAGCATCCTCAGATTTTGGTATCTTCAGGAGGTCCTGGATTCAATCACCCACAGATATTGAGGAACAACTGTATACCTAAAAAAATGATTGTCACAGGACTCTAAGTAGTGGTGGAGTAAGAGATTGAAAGAAAGTCTGGCACACAGCAAACCAGTAAGGACTTGACAGACAAGTCACGCAACTCAACAACTAAGAAAATGCCCTTATCTGAAAACTGGTAAAAAAAAAAAAAAAAAAAAAGATCAGTGTGTTTAATCTGCCTTTTGTGCATAAAATGTATTTCCAATAACCAAAGAGTTGATGAAGGAAAAGTCCTTTATAGAATTTCAGCAAGTGCAGAAGAATAAAATAATTAGAAAATTGCCACTTTAGCAGGGTGCAGTGGCTCATGACTATAATCCCAGCACTTTGGGAGGCTGAGGTGGGAGGATGGCTTGAGCCCAGGAGTTCAAGACTAGCTTGGGAAAGACGGCGTGACCCCATCTCTACAAATAATTTAAAACAGTCACTCATGGTAGCATCATGGCGGTGCATGTCTGTAGTCCCAGCTACTCTGGAGGCTGAGGCAGGAGGATCTCTTAAGCCCAGGAGGTCCAGGCTGCAGTAACCTGTGATTGTGCCACTGCAGTCCAGCCTGGGTGACAGAACAAGACCCCGTCTCTTTTTTTTTTTTTAAAAGAGACCATCCTGGCTAACACTTTCAAAACCCCATCTCTACTAAAAATACAAAAAAATTAGCCGGGCATGGTGGCAGGCACCTGTAGTCCCAGCTACTAGGGAGGCTGAGGCAGAATGGCGTGAACCTGGAAGATGGAGCTTGCAGTGAGCCGAGAGTGTGTCACTGCACTCCAGTCAAAACGAAAACAAAAGCACTGCCCGTTTGGTCGCAAAGGCAGAGCTGTCAAGTTCTCATAATCAAATCTCAGTCCAAATCCCTGTGACCCCCTTCTCAACAACAACAACAACAACAAAAAAAGCAGGGCATGGTCGCACCTGCCTGTGGTCCCAGTTACTGAGGAAGGAGGATCCCTTGAACCCAAGAGGTCAAGACTGCAGTAATCAGTGAATCAGTGGCAAGAGAGAGATACTGTCTCCAAAAAAAAAAAAAAAAAAAAAAAAAAAAGAAAGAAAGAATGAATAAGGAGAGAGAGGAGGAAGAGAAGCAACAGGAAGAGGAGGAGGCTAGGAGGCGGGAGGGGGAAGGAAGAAAGAGGGAGGAAGGGAGAGAGAAGAGAGGAAGGAAGGAGGTGGGAGAGAGGGAGGAAAGAAGAGGGAGGGAGGGAGGCAGGGAGAAGAGGGAGGAAAGAAGAAGGGAAGGAGGAAGAAGGGAGGGAGAAGGGGGAGGAGGAGGAAGAAGTAAGTAGAAGAGGAAGAACACCACCACTTTAATCCCTAATGAAATAATGGACCCAAGCAACTATCATCAATGTCTGATTTTTAAAACCATTAGGAGAAAAGGAGATAGGAACTTCACAATGGTTGGACCAGGCTGACAGCATCTGAATTCAGATTAGTCTTAAATTAACACCAAAAGTTGTTAAGGGTAGGGGCAGGGAATGTCAAAAGTCAAAAGTGAATCTAATCAAGCCTCCCTAGCTCCAATTACAAGGAAATTCAGGAGACAGGAAAAGAAGTTAAACACCACCACCGGGAGGTAATCATCCAAATCCAATACAGATATTTTCAATTTACGATGGGTTTATTGGGACATAACCCCATCACAAATTGAGCAGTATAGTGACTGTATTACTTTCCTACCTTTGTAAAGTCAAAAAACCCTAAGATGAATCACTGTAAGTTAGAACAAATGACCTGCTCTCTTCAACAAGTAAATGTCATGGAGATAAAAAGAAGAGCAAAGGAAGTGGGTTACTGTTTTCCATTAGAAGACATTTAATAAACATACAACCAAATTAAGGATCCTGATTTGAACAAAACAACTGCAAAAAGACATCTCTGAGTCAGGATTACTTTCCTACTTTTAAATTTCAATTTAAAAGTTCTCAATTAATTATCCCTTCCATCAACTTGTTTTCTTTCTAGAAATTATATATAGCAAACATATTTGACTCAACTAATAATTCTGTAACACTGTTTCTTTTTCAAATAGTAGCTTTTTCAAATAATAGTTAACCCTTCACAGCAGTGCTCCCCAAAACATTTCAATGGGAACGTCAATAAACACCACAGAGAAAAAGGTGTGGCCAAACAGATCTGGGAAATGCTGAAATATACTTTTTCTTTCTTTCTTTTTTTTTTTTGGAGGACTCTTCAGTCTTTAATATGCTAATGTAAAATGACTAGGGGAGCACCCAGAGTATGGCATTTTTGCCATAGCTATTTGCTATTTGAACACTTTTTCACAGAACATCCCATGGGACTGATAGAACTCATTTTAGAGGAAATCAAAACCTTAAAATATGTTTATGTCTGTCACAGCTAAGTGTATTTAGATGCTTTTAATCTGATTATTTAAAAACACAATAGAAGTATCAGCTAAACTACATACTAAATAAGTGACTTGTTTTCTATGGAAAAAAAAACCACCACAAATACTTATCTAACAGAAACAACCTATAAAGATTTTTATAACCCAAAATGTAAAAAATGGCTAAAAATACCAAATATTGCACACATACCTGGCAGAATTCACATGTAACTTGAATTTCATAAGTTGAATAACTTATCACATTCTTTTTCTCATGGCAAGAATACTGAAAAACAAAGTGGTTTCACACTGTTAAAAATAGTTCTGAAACACTTCTTGAAACAGTAGAAAATAAAGTGCTCAAATTACTCTCTGTAACACTACTGTCACCCCAAAACTAGTCACTATTAAGAATTTTTATAATAGAGTACTGCTCTTGAAATATCAACACACCTACACAAATATCCTAAACATAGGTATTAATATATCCAACTCCACCAAAGGGAGTAAAAGAGGAAGAAACATTTAATTCAGTCCTTTGGGCTGTGGTTGAAGGGCAGCCATTAAAAGAGTAAAAAAATCCTTACTTTGAACACTGATGAGAATGATGCAACCTAGTAATTCCATATTTCTCTTCAGAAAGCTTTTAATTTTTAAAAATGTACTTACTGGTATTCAGCTTCTCAGCCTAATTCATCAAAATGTATCTGTCCCACAATGTAGTTGATCTATATAAACAGCTCCCATTTGTATCAGCTTAAGGACAAGTACAGTATACTGAAACTACTCAGGTTAATGACCCATTTTTAAAATTCCACCAATGGCTTCACCTTATAGTCACTGAAACCTCATCCAGTGGTAAATAAGAGTAACTATGTGGTTATTCAAATAAGCTAATGGTGCATAGAGGAAATTTGCATTTTTCATAATTCTGTTCATAAATGAAGTTTCAAAAATGTCATGCTCAGAAAAATTTGGTAATTCTTGTGGGGAAATGTGTAACTAGCCAAAGTTCAGTGTCCTGGAGTAAAGGTCGATCTGGTATAGAAAAGAAGAAGAAGAGAGAAAGTTTCTTCCCTTGTCCTATGCAAAAATTTTATCTGAGAGGGTTCCATTTCTTCATTCACATTCAACTTTACCACGCTGTCTGCGAGGAGAGGAAAAAGAACACTAGAAAAATCCAAGGAAATCTATAGTAGCCATGCTTCTGTCATTACAAGTAGAATATGAGCTTCATGAGGGCAAGGAACTTATCTTTGGGTTAACACCTACAACAGTGCCTAGCTCAGTTTAGTATAAGGAATATTTAAACATCAACTATACACAGACACAAAGATGAAGAAAATTCTCCTTGCATTTGATAAACTTTTAGTCTAGAAGAAAAAGGAATATGGAAGTACAATGCCAATTAATTTGGTAGGAAGAAGAGTTAAAAATACTATGACAGTAGAGAGGAAGTGGAAGGATCAATCTGATAGCTATAGAAAAACTTTCAGAGGGAGTTAGCCCTTGGTACCCTTCTCCTTAATCTTTTCTACTCTCCACTATACTATTCCCCTCCTCTACAAAACAAGTTTCTTACCTACACAGCAGCCTATTTCTTAGCCAACAAATAAAAACTCCATTCCCTTATTACCATTTTCTAATACCTAGCTAAGAGAGCTATAAATATTAACAGTTCAAGCACCCTGAGACAGAAACAATAACAATTCTGGGAGACTTAAATGCTATCTCTTTGTTAATCTAACTGAATCTAAAGCCTATAAATCCAGGCTTATCTCCCTTTTACTGCAGTGTTGCAAATATGCTCATAACACAAGCCTGGAAGGGAGGTTTTGTTGAGCTATAGATTGTTGGAGAAGTCAATGACTGCACATAGAGAATTGTTAATATATCATATCACTCTCTGGCAAGTATCTACAATCTATACTGGTAGGACAATCAACTGTCATGAAAAGTACCCAGGAAAGTTCTAGGTAAAATTTTTTAGAAGTCAGCTCTTTGATTTCTCTTAACTCTTCTTCTAACATTTATCTTCCTTGCTTCTGAGTTTCCATTTGGTACTTGGCATGAGTACTTCCTGCTAGATGCTGGGGATGTACTGGTAAATCAAGATAGTTACCTGTCTTCATGGAGTTTCCAAGATAGTGATGGGGCTTACATTAACTAATCAAGCATCCAGCTCAGAGCTCCTTTTCTTACAACCTCAAATTAAGAATCAAAACTATCACTGAATGCCATAATACAAATCTGATTATCCACTTAGTAAATCCTACAGACTTAACCTTTTAGGTATACTTTGAGAGATAAAAATTTAGCTATCATTCATATCTAATCTGACTTCCTTCTAAGTGCTACTTCCAATACACCACGGCCCATTTAACAGTATCAGACTGCCTGCCATCCTCTGAAAATCACCCTCAGTTTGCACATTATTTTAGCTCTCCCTAAAATATACCCTCCCAAATGAATGTTTGCCTTCTTTGATATTATACTGTCAAGGCCCACTTCAAATAACACTTCCTTTGTGATACCTTCCCCATAATCCAGATTGAAAATTTCTCCCATGAACAATGTTGTTTATGCTTTGCTTACAGCATCCACATTATGTTCTGTAATGTCATCTATTATATAATCTGTGCTTCTCCCACCCCATTCTACTGCCTACTACTTCTTGAAGAAACATAACATAGCCAAAGGAATATGAGCTTTTGAGTCAGAACTGGCTCCAAAACCTGGTTTTGCCACTCGTAAGTTATAAAATATTGTGCAAGGTTCTAAACAATTTTGTGCTTCAGTTTCCCCAACTATAATACAAGGGTAGTATCACCTACCTCACAGTTGTTGTAAGCATTTTAAAATAGTATATGTAAAGTATATAGCACAATGCTTGGCACATGAGTACTGGATAAAATGGCAGTTGCAGTTCTATTATTTCTACTGTTATTAAAATTACAAGGCTGTCTCTATTCATCATTATATCTGCAAAACAGTATCTTACTTGCTAAAGCAGGCACAGAGTGATTGTTAAATTGTTAAAAGAAATTATATCAGCTGGGTACATTCTAAGAAATTAAAAAAGAAACTGTAATTTGTAAAATGTGTAAGTCCACATTTACTTCACATGGAAATAACTCTGCATCTCGGAGAGGCTACCAACTTCTATGCTCCAAGGTTTTAAAGAAATACATGGTCAGGCGCAGTGGCTCACGCCTGTAATGCCAGCACTCTGGGAGGCCGAGGCGGGAGAATCACCTGAGGTCAGGAGTTCGAGATCAGCCTGGCTAACGTGGTGAAACCCCTTCTCTACTAAAAATACAAAAATTAGTCGGGTGTGGTGATGCATGCCTGTAAATCCCAGCTACTCAGGAGGCTAAGGCAGGAGAACTGCTTGAACCCGGGAGGCGGAGGTTGCAGTGAGACGATCACGCCACTGCACTGCAGCCTGGGCAACAGAGTGAGACTCCATCTCAAAAAAAAAAGAAAAAGAAAAAAGAAAAAAGAAATAGATTACATTAAATACCACTACCCTTTTAATCAGGAAAAGTGTAAACAGATGATTTTTATTACAGAGACCAGTAAATTTGGGTAAACTAAAGTTCAAATATGATGAAGAATCTAAAACATGACTTTCCTATTTCTCAGCAAATTGTAAATATTCCATTCCAATTCTTTAATACTGGTGAAGACACCTTAAGTAAATTGCTGAAATATACTCACTCGTGAACATAAAGTAAAAATGAAGGTTAAAGCAAAAGGCCCAAAAAGTTAAGCTAAAATTAAAGTGCCATACCAATGTGTGTAAAAAGCAAAATAATATAACTCCCACTTTAAGAAAAAAATAACAAAATACATCAGGAATACATTTAAGTAACAAATAATCTTTAATTTCATAGAGGTAACTATGAAGCAGTCACTGCATAGATACACATAAGAAAAAGTGTCTTCATTCCGGAATGTTTAAAATAACTTGTGGGTTAAAAAAAAATCAGCTAGGCGAAAATGCCCAAGATTAAAAGTCCCAAATCAGACTGCATCTTAGATATACTCTTCTTTTACTAATAACTTGGTTCAAAGTGACAATGGCATTCTTAAGCGAATAAAGAGATTTTCTTGAAAACTACTGATACTACAACAGTGGATGAATCTCAAAATACTTATGCCAAGTGAAAGGAGACAGTCAAATAAATCATACTGTACGATTCCATTTATATAAAATTCTAGAAAATGAAAACCACAGCGACAGAAAGCAGATCACTGGTTTGCCGAGGGACAGGAGTAGAAGGAGTGGGAGGGAAGGATCACAAAGGGGCATGAGAAAACTTCTGAGGGTGACAAATTTATCATCTTGATTGTGGTGATGGTTTTTTGGTTGTATACGTATAAGTCAAAACGTATCAAGTTGTATACTTTGAATATGTATAATTTATTATAAGTCAATTATACCTCAAAAAGCTATTTTTAAAAGGATATCTTGAACTGTTTTAAAAATATATAAATCCTCCCCAAGGTGCAATGGCTCACACCTGTAATAATAGCACTTTGGGGTGCTGCGGCAGAAGGATCAGAGACCAGGAGTTCAAGACCACCCTGGGGAACATAAGGCTCTGTCTCTATTAAAAAAAAAAAGAAAAACGAAAAAAAGCAACTTGAAAATTAGCTAGGCATGGTGGTATGTGCCTGTAGTCCTAGCTACTCAGGAGGCTGAGGCAGGAGAATCCCTTGAGCCTAGGATTTTGAGACTGCAGTGAAGTATGCTCTTGCCACTACATTCCAGCCTGAGGGATAGAGCAAGACCCTATCTCAGGAGAAACAAAACAAAACACACACACACACACAGACACAAATATCCTTAAAATATGAACTTCAAGGCTTGTGAAATAACTTTCCTGCCACAGTTGCATGAAGTCAAAGACCAGGGCTAATGACCATTTGACCATTCATAAATGGTATCTGTTAATTATTTAAGTCAGTGAAACTCACTCTAGCTTTTTTCCCTCCTCCTATCCCACCCTGGGCTGGATTCTTCATTTCACATCCTATAAAAACGCAGCATAATTTCCAGGTTTGAAATGGCAACTTTCTGACTCCTACTCTGTGCAGGGGCTTAATAAAGTGCCCCCGGCACTTTATCCAAATTAAATACAACATGAAGTTAGCTTGGACTACAGGAGCCCGCCACCACGCCCGGCTAATCTTTTTGTATTTTTAGTAGAGAAGGGGATTCACCGTGTTAGCCAGGAAGGTCTCCATCTCCTGACCTCGTGATCTGCCTGCCTCACCTCCCAAAGTGCTGGGATTACAGGCGTGAGCCACCACGCCCGCCCCCTATAAATATGTTTTTCAAATGTGATTCTACAAAAATCTTAACATGTATGCTATCTACTTGTGTTACTTCAGAAAAAAATAAATATTCCTCCATACAAACTATTTTCTCAAACTTCAAAACACAAATATGACCAAAAACAGCTCTGGGGTAAAGAGCACTAACAACTGCTGCCAAGATGAGAGGAAGAGATGGAACAGAAAAATAGGGAAGAGTAAATCGCTGAAAATTCTAAAAAAGAAAAGAAAAAAAATCTACAAAATATATTGAGGTAACAGGCAGTTATTTTAATATAGACATAAGAGGATCCTATGAACTGAGAATACCTGCTTGATGTTCTGCTGCAGAACTTAGATCAGTGCAAACAATGAAGGCTTCCTCTTTCCAGTTTTTTTTTTTTTTTTTTTTTGAGACAGACTCTTGCTCTTGTCACCCAGGCTGGAGTGCAATGGTGCGGCTCAGCTCAGTGCAACCTCTGCCTGCCAGGTTCAAGCCTTCAGAGTAGTTGGGATTACAGGCACTTACCACCACGCCCGGCTAATTTTTGTATTTTTAGTAGAGATGGGATTGCACCATGTTGGCCAGGTTGGTCTTGAACTCCTGAACTACAGGCCTGAGCCATTGTGCCTGGCCCTCTTTCCAGTTTTCTAAGACAGTTCCACATACGAACATGTATATGTTCCTCATATTTTCTCTATTTTATTGCTATAAAGCATGTTATTTTAGAACTCCATACTTGTTTAAATTCTACTTTCAATTTTGTTTGTTACAACATATAGCAATTTCTACTATTAGGTATCCTGTATAAATGATCAATCTTACATAATTCTAAAAAACCCTAAAGCTGCAGAGACAGAGAGAGAGAGAGAGAGAGTGTGTGTGTGTGTATGTGTGTGTGTGTGTGTGTGATCAATCTTACATAATTCTAAAAAACCCTAAAGCTGCAGAGAGAAACAGAAAAAGAGAGCGAGAGGGAGCGAGCCAGAGTGAGAGAGAGCGCGAGTGAGAGACAGAGAGAGAGTGTGTTTTAAGAGACAGAGTTTTACTCTGTCACACAGGCTGGAGTGCAGTGGCATGATCATAGCTTACTGCAGCCTTGAAATCCTGGGCTCAAGTGATTTTCCCGCCTCAGCTTCCTAAGTAAGTAGCTGGAATTACAGGCAATGCTACCATGCCTGGCTAAAAGCTGAAATTTTCACTGGCGTTCAGAAGGAGGTCACTTGTTATGTCCTGATAATATAAACTAAACTACACCTAATGAACTAAGGCATTGTAAGGAACTTTAAATCTGCTCCAAGAATAACACAGAAGAGCAAAAAGAAGAAAATAAAAGTTACCTTGAATACTACCATTCAGAGATAACTACTGTTAACATTCCAGAGTACAAAGTCTAGTCTTGTCAATGTATGGTGATACATAACTTTATAAATTATAAAAACATGACACTATGAAAATGAAAGAAGAAAAAATATATAAGTAGTATTATAACTTCCTCTAAAATGCAATTATCTAAATTCTGCCATATAAATAGTAATGTCATTAAATAGTAGATGTCATTTTTAATGGCTATATAGTACTCCATCATATAATTATTAATGGGCTTTTATCATCAATGAATATCTTTGGGACAAATCTTTGTGCAATATCTGTAACAATTTCCAGAGGATGAACTTCTAGAAGTGAAACTGCTATATCAAAGTAAAGGCATATTTAAGGCTTTTGATTTATATTGCTAAACTGCCCTCCAAATATACAGTATTGATTTCTACTTTACCAGCAGAAAAAGACCTCATTTCTCAATACCAACAGTGGATATCATTAACATTTTTGTCATATTAGTAAAAAAACTAATTTTAAAGTTGCATATCTTGACACACTAATGAGGTTGAACTTTTTCATATATATAACAGTCATTTATACTTCTATGCAAAATGCCTCCTCTGCCCAGCCCCCATTTTTTTTTCCAAGATGAGGTCTTGCTCTGTCACCCAGGCTGGAGTGCAGTCGCATGATCATGGTTCACTAGAGGCTCCACTTCTCAGGCTCGAGTAATCCTCCCACCTCAGCCTTGTGAATACCTGGAACTATAGGTGTACATCACCATCTCCAGCTAATTTTTATATTTTTTGTAGAGACAGGATCTCCCTATGTTTCCCCGGCTGATCTCGAACTTCTAGGCTCAAGCCATCCTCCTGCCTCAGCCTCCCAAAGTGCTAGGATTACAGGCATGAGGCACTGCACCTGACTCTTTACCCATTTTTAAAAAATAAAATGTTAAAATTCTTTCACTTGAATATAGGGTATAGGCTTTTTCTTATGACATGAATTTCTGATCAGACACCTTGTCGTTTTCCTAACATAGTCCTAACTATTCATTTTGTAAATGAGGAGACTGAGGTCTGAAAGGGTAAAATGACTTATTCAAGGTCAAAAATGAGAAAAAAATCTTTCTCCTGCTATTTTACAACTAACAACTATACAGAAATCTTATGTAAATCACTTTTAATAGTACAGAGAGGCTTTTAGAATTTCTAGAGTTATTAGGCTCATTATCAAATGGAATCATGTATTAAAAAATGCCAATAAGAAAAGAGAATAACAAAAAAAAATTTTAAGAAAAGATGAATAGAAGAAAATGGGAGAAATTAACAGGCAAAATGCATCTTCCAACTTAAAATTCACATAAAAGTTAAGCCACCAGAGAAAACAAATATAGAGCATCTGCACAGGAGGTAGCTCAGACAGGCTACCTGAGGGCAGCCTACTGCAGTGTCTGAGTCTAAGCAGAGTGAGAAAGATGTCCACTGGAGGATAGATGAGTTAAGGGTTGCGCTGGGAAGGAGGTGGTCAGCCCTGCATTTAATGTTGGAGTCTCAGATGGGTAAGAAAAAAACGGAAGGCAGCCTGATGTGAGCTGTCAGTGCCCAAGTGGGCTAAGGAGGTGTGCACATGAAGTAAAGGATAGGAGTGGCACTAGTCCAGCATACGGTGTCAGGACCCAAACAGGAAGACATCTACTTGATGTAGAGGAAAGGAGAGTGCCTGATGGCACCAGGCAATTAATTATGTAAATAGATGGATACTGATCAAATAAGTAAATATATCAAGGATGTGCTACGTAAGAGTGAATTCATACTACAGTTGAAGGGAATTATAAATATAGAATGAGCCTTGGTATTAGATGACATTTGAAGATACTGGTGGTAACTTACGGTTCTCAACATAAAGATACAGAAATGTAGATGTTAATGTGTATATGCATGCATATATGTTCATGTATGTCCCTAGCTGTGTCCACTGAGAGGGCCTGGGAACGCTGAAACCCCAATAAGCAATAAGCACACTTAGCATCCAGACTTTGGTGTGTGATACAGGTTGAATATGTCCCCACCAAATCTCATGTTGAATTGTAATCTTCAATGTTGGAGGTAGGGCCTGGTGGGAGGTGTTGGGGCAGATCCCTCATGGCTCAGTGCTGTCCTCGCGATAGTGAATGAGTACCCGGGGGATCTGATTTTTTAAAAGTGTGTGCCCCCTGCAACTCTCTTCTTGCTCCTGCTCTCACCATGTTACGCGCCTGCTCCTGCTTTGCCTTCTGCCATGAGTAAATGCTCCCTGAGGCTTCCCAAGAAGCCGAGCAGATGCCAGTGCTACAGCCTGTGGAACCAGGAGCCAATTAAACCTCTTTTCTTTATAAATTACTGAGTCTCAGGTATTTATTTATAGCAATGCAAGAATAGCCTAATACAGTGTATAAATACCATTCTCCACCAAAAGGGAGCTCAGCTCCTTGAAGAATTACCTGATTCTAATTCAGCAGTACAGGATGGGTCTTGTAGTGGAAATAAAGAAGTAGGTCCTTCCTTACTTTCTGGCACAAGATATTCAAGAGCCATCCTGTACTGCTGCCAGATTTGGCCAGAAAGTAAGAAAGGACTTAAATCTGGGATAATTTGATGATCAAAATAAATAATGATAGTACTGGATCACATCGTGAATAAAGAGGGTTCTATGAACCCATACTGATATAAAGGAATAAACTGAACGTTTGATAAGAAACAGGATATTTATATCATCTCAAAGTATTGTATCTCCCTATACAGCTTAATTACTAAGGGCAAAAGTAATTTACAGCACAAAAGCCTGGCAAACATCACCTTAATCAAGTGATGTGACTTAACCCCATTAGAAATAAGGAAAATAAAATTATGACCCACTGATAGAATGTAGTAAGACACGGCATCACTTCTATAATAGTCATGCCAAAGATATAGAACTTGTATCTAATAATGAAGAAGTACTATATAACCCCAAATTAAGGTAAACTCTATAAATTAACTGGCATAATAATCTCCAAAAGCACCAAAGTCATTAAATTCAAGGAAACATTAAGGAACTGTTTCTGATTTTAAAAGACCAATGCAACATAACAAATAATTGCAACCTGAGATTCCAGACTGAACCCTTTTCCTATAAAGTACAGTTAGGCCAGAACAACTGGAAGAACTTAAATGTGACCTGCAGATTAGATAGTAGCAATATATCAATGTTAATTTCCTGACTTTCATGGACATATTGTGATTTTGTAAGAGAATGTCTTATTGTAGAACCCTTAAAGAGTTTTGAAGTAAAAAATGAAAAAGGAAAAAACTTATAGAAGGAGTTTAAGTTGTATGTAAATAATATGCGCTGTAATAATTCATTATACAGCAGTCCTCCACTTACCTGCAGCTTCCCTTTCCATGGTTTCAGTTACCCACAGTCAACAGCAGTCCAAAAATATTAAATGGAAAACTCCAGAAATAAACAATTCATAGGTTTTAAACTGTGTGCTGTTTTAAATAGAGTGATGAAATTGCATCTTCTTGCTCCATCCCACCCGAGATGTGAATCGTCGCTTTGTCAAGCACATCCAGGCTATATATGCTACTTGCTCATTACTACATAGGAAAAAATATAGCATGTATAGGGCTCAGTACTATCAACAGTCTCAGGCATCCACTGGGGCTCTTGGAACTTATCCTCCACAGATAAGGAGGGAGTACTGTATAACTATTATATAATTAACATCATGTAGTTTGTAGCAGTAGTCATGGAAAAAACACTACAAGATATATTTATTCTCTAAGAACTCTCTGCTTGCTTTTTGTTTATAATTTTCATGCTATGACATACATCAAAGAATAGAAAAACTACATTCCGCACTGCAAGGTTAAGAGCAAGTAAAATCATACTATAGTAGAACCATTTACAAATCTGAAGACTCAAAGGGTGATATTATATAATCATTTATTCTGTTAGCGTCTTGTTCCCTTTTTAAAATATGACATGTAGGTTAAGTCTGCTAAGGAAGAGGAAGATGCTTTAGGCTGTAGTATCAATATTCCCACATCATTTTTAATTATATCACTGAAGTGATTCACACGATAAAATATTTTATTTTCCTACATCCCTATCAAAAACAAATGAGGAAAGCAATTCACTTCATAGAAAATAGTGCTATTAAATCAATCTACAAAAACGGGAGGGAGCAAGCACATTTCTGGTGACTGACTTTAGAAATATCCAGATTCTAAAATGTGAATTTGACTGATCTTCTATTTAGTTGGTTATAGAACTATAAATGTTGCAAACTCTTAACCTGCTAAGCATGTACTCAAGTTTCCAAACAAGTTTCTAAAATACAGGTAATACTAAATGTTATAGATAATATATAGCACTCCGAGCATTTCCAACACAAATCATTCACTTCATAAAATTTATTTGGAAACTAATTCACTGCCTATTTTGTATCTAATATCATATTAAGAATAAAAGTTGCTTGATGTTACCCTGGTTTTTATGAAAATACATAAACTTTTTTTAAAAAAAAAAATAAGATATAGTCCCTGCCCTTAAAATCAGACTAGTAAGGAAGAAAAAAAGTAAAATAGTAATTCAGTGATATATATAATAATAAAGACATGCTATGGGAACATAAAGAATAAACTGGAGCTGGTCATCTCTCCAAAGCATTCATATTCCCCTCTTAGAGAGCTTGATTTGCCAACAGTGCAGTAGCGGGTAATCCTATATATCCATGATCCTGACATACCTGCCTCAGGTAGGGGAGATACTGATCAAGTTAAGCCAATCAGACTACCTCTTCAGGAAATGTGCAGAAAGCAAAAAATCAGTGACACAGAGGTGAGCATCAGAGATTCAAGATCGTATTTTAGGACTGGTAGACATTTTCTGTCATGTTCTTACTGATAAAAAAACTAATAAAAGCCAGAATGGAGCAGGCACAGAAAAACAGAGGTGAGAAATCATGTAGCGAAGAAGGAGGAAAATAGTTTCTGTGACACCCAACTATGTTTTGTGATTGGATCTGAGAGTCTTCAGTACCATTAGTATGAGTCTCACCCCTCTTTTTACTTGAATTTATCTGATTGAGTTTCTATTCCCTAAATACCTAGTCTATCCTGGAGAGGGCCCTGAAATGCTACCAAAGGAAGTAATGCCTGAGTTGAGTTTTCTCAAAGCAAGAGGCATCAGCCATTCTGGGATATTTCATAAAGAGGAGACAGCATGTTGAGGCACAATAAAGCAGAGTCCACTGAGGAGTCTCTGAGACCCTCTGATAGCTGAAGTGTGGGATTATAAATCAAAAATAAAATTTTAAGCCCCCCAACCAACAGACCCTTCCCTTGGCCCAGGGCATTCCAAAGTTAACCCAAAAAACTAGTTAAGGCCATGATGGGAAGTGGAGGTCCTAGATGACTCACTATACCCTCCTCCCTTTGAAATTCAGGCACCCAACATTAATATCAACATGGAGACCTTAAGATTGATAGAATGGACTCTTTAAGTCTGATAAGAAGCATTTACAATCTATTCTCTTGCATGATAAAACCTTACTCTCTACAACCCCTTATCTTAACCCAGACATTCCTTTCTATTGATTCCAGGTCTTTAGACAGTAATTTTTTCAACCAACTGCCAATCAGAAAATCTTTGAATCCTATGAACTGGAGCACAGCACCCCACCCCGCAAACTTTCAGTTGTCCTACATTTCTGGACCCAACCAACGCACGTTTTAAATGTATTGATTGATGTCTTACGTCTCCCTGAAATGTATAAAACCAAGCTGTAGCCCAACCATCCTGGGCACATATTCTCAGGGTGTCCTGGGCTGTGTCATCAGCCACTGGCCACTCATATTTGGCTCCAAATAAATCTCTTCAAATATTTTATAGAGTTTCACTCTTCTCATCAACAGGATAGAAGATTAAGAGAGTAAGACCAGAGAGATATCGAAATCTTGAAAGGCCTTTAATATCATGATAAAATGTTTGGATTCCACCCTTACCTGCCCTTCCACCATCCTTCTTTCCCTTCCCATTGCCCCAAGGTTATATAAACTATGGCCTTGGGTCAAACTGCTGAGTTTTTCACACTTTAAAATTGTTAAAGGTGGGGGTGGGGACAAAGAAGACTATGCAACAGAGATCATATGTGGTTCCCACAAGGCCTAAAACATGTACAATCAGTCTCCCACTCCCCCATTAAAGAAAAAGTTTGTCCAACTCTGTTGTAAGAAATTGAAACATTTTAAGTAGGTGAACTAAATCAAGAGGAGGATTTTTGCAAGATCACTAATAAAAGTGTAGAGGATGGATTAAAGAGAGTAGCACACTATGCATAAGAAAAGTGGCAAAAATAACAAAAATAAGAGGTAAATCTAAATAACAATTAAGAAGAAAAAACAGAAAGAAAACTGGCACAAGCTACTGCTAAGTTCAAGGGAGAATAATGGTCTGAACTAAAGCAGTACTATCAAAATGAGAGTAAAGGATCAGTTATGGAAAAAAAAAAATAGCTCACAGGATAGTCTCAAATGCTTAACATTGTTTCCAGACCCTTGCATGGACTGACCACTGCCTCCTAACCAGTCTTAGGCTTCCCCTTAATCTCTGGCTCTAGCTATGCAGGCTTCTAATCAGTCTCCTCCCTTATATCATCCATTTCCCATTCATCCATCCCTTTCTTAGTCAACACCACTAACTTCTGAGCTCCTTCCATCTACTACTCCGCTACCCTCAAATTTGGATCTCTCATTTACCCCACCGTTCAGTCAATAAACATTACTGAGCACATGCAATAGGGTAGGAATGTGCTAGACTTCAGGGTACGATGACACAGACACAGTTCCTGACCTCATGGAGCTTATATTTTATGATGACTGCTTCTAGTAAAGTTGATCATTTAAGTTAGTCAAGCAGCTTAAAATTATTTAATGCAGGTATCAGAGAGTAAGAAAAAATTATCAAGTGTTATCACCCATTCCACTTTATATTTGCTTTAAAGTTTTTTGCTTTTCAAATATACAAATGTATTAATAGATGTAAATTATTTTCCGAATTTTTGTCAAAATTAGAATAACTATACTTTTATGCATAGTTTTTCTTTTGATGTGAACCTCCAGATACAGGTGTGATAAAAAAGCCAATCTGCTTGCGTATTATGATATATCTAACAAAGTCTACTACCATGTTTCGAAAGATTTTGTACACCACACCACATTTATTAAATTGGTATTTTCCTTCCATATGTAGAAGCTACATCCCCAAACTGTAAATGGCTTGAGATTAAAAAAAAAAAAATTCTACTTTACACTCTAATATCACCATTCTGTAGCTGACACATAGTAGATACTCAATAAAGGTATGTAGGAGGGATTGTATAACTTCCAATTAATGTTTCTGATCAGCATGAGACAACTGTGGTAACAAACTTAGTTGATATAATTCAATTAGAAAGCAAATAAATTTGACATTTTAGTTAGCTTGTACAGCCTTAGAGTGGGTAAACTTTCTGCCCAAAATATTTTTGAAAGATAGAAAATACCTCAGATTAATTTCTATTATTATTCTTAGGAGAACTGAGACCTTCATATTGGAACCCTTTACTAAAGAGGGGTCCCTGGTCAGACAAATTTGGGAACCTCTATATGTTAAACAAAATTAAATATTTAACCTAAGTCTTCACTGTGCTTTTATATGCTGACATTCATTCTATCTCCAAAGAGACATTTCCAAATTTGCTAAATCTCAGAATCTTTTTTTACTAAACACTATCAATGTGATAGGACATTAGCATTCTGAAGACAACTGTCTGGAAACATCTACTAAATTTGGTAATATTTGAAAGATAATCACAAAATGAAAAGAATACTTTTATGTTAAAAGCTTAAATCTCTTACCTTTCTAGCTGGTGGGCCATGAGTTTTATTTACTCTGCTTCCAGGAATGCCTTAGCTCTAATCAAGTAAGCAGTCCTTTTTCAAGTTTCCATCTAGTATCCTTAGGGAAAAAGAGAGGCAGAAAAGAGTGAACTTATCACCATGTGGGACCTAAATTAATAGCCTCTTGTATTTCAATTCCATAAAATTTTAAAAAATGTTTTCTTAATATTTCAAAAATGCATATAAATTTTGCCTCCCACTACATGTTCTTCAATATAAAACTTAAGGTTCTCCCTCCAAATCGTCAATGCTCCAGGAAGATGTTTATCCTGTAGCCTCCCGTAACTCCTGGCATATTACCACCTATTAGAGGTATTACCACCTATTAGAGGTATTAAGTTTCAAGGATGGAAGTAGGGTAATGAAACCTTGGTGAAAGTAGAAAAATGAAAGAGGAGGAGTCATAGATAACAGATGAAATGTCAGTGCTGCATTTGAGCATCAAAATTTTTAGAGTAGAGATTAACAGTTCTTCTTGTGTCACTGCTGCACAATAAAATCCAGGGGACCCAGTCTATGTGCTTATTTGGAAAAAGCTTGACTTTTAAAAATATGTGTATCAGTTAGGATTAGATTCAGCTATTAATGACAGAAAACTCAAAATAACAATGGCTTAAATGATTCAGAAGTTTACTTCTTTCACAAAAAAACATAGGCAATCCAGAACCATGATCATTTGGAAGCAAGGGTCCTTATATTTTGTTGGTCTGACTCCTCAACATGTGGCTTCTCCTTCATGGTTTTAAAAATATGGTTCAAGTTCTAGCCATCACATCTGCTGATCAGACAGCAAGATGAGAAAAAGGAGATAAGCAATAGCCTCCCTTTAAGGAAAATTTTCAGAAATCTCACAGGAAACTTTTATTTACATTTCATAGTTTAGAACTTAGTCATATGACCACAGCTATCAGGGGGCTACGAAATATGTCTTTTATTTCACCATATGCTTAAGAACTGGATCATCTACCAATAAGAAAAAAGAAGAGAAGGAATATTGGTAGACAATTAGTTGTTTCTGTCCTTATACTTATTTCACTCTAAAATGTAAGATGTCTGGATCTCTCAGGGAGATGGCTTGGCAATCTACTAAAGAGAGTTTTCGAAAGCAGAAGTCCTGTCAGGAGCCAAGACTAACATTCATAAAGACTTCTTTAATATGTAAGGCCAATCTATAGGTGACAAAAGAAGAAAGGAAAAATATGAAGACTAGAATGACAATGTAAGAGCAAAGAAACTACCTAAATTGTTGTAGTTTGGAAAGGTAAACTCACATACTCAGTCTACAAAACTCAAAAATGACTGCTCAGAATCATTATGTAAGTAATGGTGTGGTCAAGGTGAGAATGAGTAAGAACCTGGCAGAAAGCTCAGTTACCAACCGCATTAGAAAAGGCACAATATTCAAAGAGAAAGACACTTTGCTCTACGTTATCTCAGTGCTGAGTTTCCATTACCAGGTCATATAGGTATTGGGAGATTTCCCTATTGTGCAGAATGTTAGAAAGAAGGGTTGCACTTCACTTTGAATTTCCCGACACTTTCAAGATTGCTTGAAACATGTTTAAATGTTTAATATGTTTAAAACACTGTTGTATCAGAAACTAGAAACTCATTTCAACGCTGGCAACAAAATTGTTTTATATACAGGCTGTTCCTTAAGGGAAAAAGGACCCAAATAGGATATTTAGCCATACAAATGTAAAAAATGGAGCAGCAATTCAAAGGATAAATGGCTCTGTGGGATACTGCAAAGGACCACATCTTCTTGGTAGAGATAAATTTCTGCAAATTGTTTCTTTCAGAGAAATGTTTATTTTTAAAGTATGGCTTTAGGTTTTCCTATTTGTATAGAGATATTTGTGTTCTTATTTCAGCAGTTGCTCACAAAAGATCAGGTGCAAAAGTATTTGCGGTTTTTGCCATTAATAATACCCTAAAAAACTAGAAGACAAACTGGTATTGTCATTTCAAGCAGAAAGAAGTAAGATAGCCAGTTGTAACTGGCCTGTATAGCTTATGTCTTAACACATGCAATGTTAAGATAATCACCCAGACTTTGAACAACATTAAAAATAACATCCTTTTTTTGTAACTTGAAAGGCACTGATATAAGGAGCCTCTCCTTTACCCCCACTACCCGACTTATTGTACAAGTATTTCTTATATAATCATGCATCACTTAAGAACAGGGATACATTCTGAGAAATGTGAAGGTAAACCAAAACATCATTGTGCAAACTTCAGACTATACTCATACAAACCTTGATGATATAGCCTACTGCTCCTAGGCTACAAACCTGTACAGGATGATACGGTAATGAATACTGTTACCATTTGTAACAAAATGGTATCTGTGTATCTAAACACAGAAACAGTACAGTAAAAATACAGTATAAAATATTTTAGGCCGGGTGCTGTGGCTCACACCCATAATCCCAACACTTTAGGAGGCCGAGGATGGTGGATCACAAGGTCAGGAGTTTGAGACCAGCCTGGCCAATATGGTAAAATCCCATCTCTACTAAAAACACAAAAAATTAGCTGGGTGTGGTGGTGGACGCCTGCAGTCCCAGCTACTCAGGAGGCCGAGGCAGAGGAGAATCACTTGAACCCAGGAGGCAGAGGTTGCAGTGTTGCAGTGAGTCGAGATCACACCATTGCACTCCAGCCTGGGCAACAGAGCAAGATTTCGTTTCAAAAAAAAAAAAAAAACCAACCACTGTACAGCTATACAAAAATATTTTCATTCTTATTCTAATAAGCTTTTTTCTATCTTAAAAATTTTTAGGCTGGGCATGGTGACTCACATCTGTAATCCTACCACTTTGGGAAGCCAAGGCGGGAGGATCACATGAGGTCAGGAGTTCGAGACCAGCCTGACCAACATGGAGAAACCTCATCTCTACTAAAAATACAAAATTAGCCGGGCGTGGTGGCGCATGCCTGTAATCCCATTTACTCAGCAGGCTGAGGCAGGAGAACCGCTTGAATCTGGGAGGCGATGGTTGCAGTGAGCTGAGACTGCACCATTACGCTCCAGCCTAGGCAACAAGAGCGAAACTCTATCTCAAAAAACAAAACAAAACAAAACAAATTACTTTCACTTTAAAATTATTTTGTTAAGAACTAAAACACAGACACACACATTAGCCTAGGCCTATACAGGGTGAGGATCTTCAGTGTCACTGTCTTCCACCTCCACATCTTGTCCCACTAGAAGGTCTTCAGGGGCAATAACAAACGTGGAGCTGTGATCACTAATGATAACAATGCCTTCTTAAGGAATACCTCCTGAAGGACCTGCCTGAGGCTGTTTTAAAATAAACTTTTTTTTTTTTTAAAAAGTAAACGCACACTCCAAAATCATGATGAAAAAGTATATTTAAATACATAAACCAGTAACATCATTGTTGATCAAGTATTATAGACTGTACGTAATTGTGCTATTTTTTTCCTTAAGACAAATGCTATACTTTCATACAACTGGTAGCACAATAGGTTTGTTTACACCAACATCACTACAAATATGAGTAATGTGTTATACTATATCATGATGGCTACCACATCTTATATGTGGTCTGCTGACTCAAAATGTTGTTATGCAGCAAATGGCTGTATTTAGAAATCACTAACCTGTGGGCAGAATCTCTGCTCAAAGGTGCAAACACTGCTAATGGCAAATTTCCTGGTAAGAGCCAAATATTGTGCCAAGAAACAGGGCCCAAAAGGTAGGCATTAGTATGAGAAAAAAATTAATCCTCTCTTGGGCATGGACTTAAAAGAGTGTAACAGATGCAACGGCAATCCTGGGTGGTGGAGAGAAGTTGGCTTCTGTCCTTGTGGGAGGACAGGAGGTAGGCAGGAGGGGAACAGTCTTTCAAGGAGGCATTATGGGATACAGACAAAGTGGGGAATGTTTTACTAAAGGTACACACTAAGGCTTTCCAAGGGATATGTGAGCAAGACAAGTTTTAAGAAACTCAACTTTTGTATCTTCATCTTCCCTTTGTTTGCTTTCCCAAAGATGATCTGTCTGCTTTCCCAGAGTCCTCATTCTCCCACTTCTCACAAGAAATCCATACCTATCCCCATCCCAAATCTTATTAGAATGAGTTGCCCTAGGTTGTAGAAGCTTCCATGGAACAAAACAAATGGACAGTTTGTTAATTCAAGCTGGTTTTTTAAAACCAATGACAGCATCAAATCACTATGGTATTTAGGTACTTATAAAAGTGGTGTATCTGGAAAAAACAGAAATTATATTTTTTCAACAATTTCAATCTATGATGAAAAATTGTAGGAATCAACTTCGAAATGTGCAAGGGTAAAGAATTTATCAAGTTCCTTTACAGGAGTATATGAGCATATTAGGCAGAATGGCCCTCCAAAGACATCTATACCCTAATCCCTAGAACCTGTTAATAGGTTACTTTCCACCACAAAAGGAATTCTGCAGATGTAAAAAGACTACACAGATTCTTGCTGGGCGTGGTGGCTCACACCTGTAATCCCAGCACTTTGGGAGGCCGAGGCAGGAAGATCACCTGAGGTCAGGAGTTTGAGACCAGCCTGGCCAACATGGTGAAATCCTGTCTCTACTAAAAATACAAAAATCAGCCGGGCATGGTGGCGGGCGCCTGTAATTCCAGCTACTCGGGAGGCTGAGGCAGGAAAATCACTTTAATCAGGGAGGCGGAGGTTGCAGTGAGCCGAGATCACGCCATTGCACTCCAGCCTGGGTGACAGAGCAAGACTGTCTCAAAAAAAAAAAAAAAAAGAAAAGAAAAAAAAGATTACAGATCCAAATAAGATAGATTCCTGGGTTACCTGGAATCTAATCAAGAGACCTCAAGAGCAGAGAACTTTCTCCACCTGGAGTCACAGATTCAGCCAGAAAAAGAAGTCAGACAGGTTAGAAGCATGAGAAGGATTTGACCTGCCATTACTAGAGGAGGCCACATGGAAAGCACTTCAGCTCCTAGGAGAAAAGACCAGGCCTTGGCTCATAGCCAGGAAAGAAAGAGGGACGAAAAGAAAGGAAAGACCTACTGAATTCAGCAAACCACCTGAAGTAACTTGGAAGTGGATTCTTCCCTAAAGACTCCAAAAAGGAATGCAGTTCTGCCAACACACTGATCTTGGCTTTGTAAGACCCTAAGCTGAGGATTCAGTTGAGTTCTCCTCGACTTCTGATCTACAAAAACTGTGAGACAATAAATCTTTGGTGGTAATGTATGAGGCTGGAACAGAAAATTAATACAGTAAGAAGAGTTGTAAGGTACCAGGAAGATGGACTTGTGCCCCACGACTTCAAGAGCAACACCACCTTATAGACACAGGGTATTTTTTTTCTACTTTTGCAACATTTTATATAAAACATTTTCATAAAACAGCATTTGTATAAAAATTCACACAAAGTTTCTAAAGGGCATACAATTTCCAGCAATGTCCTGGGTTTCTGTTAAATTCAGTTTTCTAAAGATGCACTCAAATCAATGATAAAATGCAGACATTATGCAATATTTCATTGTCTTTGGTAAAACTATTCTCATTATTTTGTCTCCTCAGAGTATTAACTCTGATATCCACTTTGTGCCAGATCTGCTATTACTAGGATGTCAGAAAAACATTAAGGCTGGATCTATAAGAGGCAAGTATTTCCAAACAGTAGTAATAGGCCCTTGGCCCCCATCCCCACTTCATGTATCTATGCAGTCTATCTACAGAGCCAGGCAGGGTGAGAGCTCACAACGACCAGTCAGGAGTCTTGAGATCCCCTCTCGATTGGGAAGCAAATGTCTGGGGGGAACACTGGAAACTGAGGCCATCTCTACAGGAACCCAAGTGGCCATGCTGTGGTGTGGTCAGGCCAGTGACTCTTACCAATTAAACAGCCAATGAGTTCACCACTAAACAGATCCTACTTATTGGATGATGACTGCTGCTGATGCGGCCCCTTACCACAAACATAAAAAAATAAAGGGAAGATCTGGGGACAACACTGCAGGGGGAGGGGCATGCTAGCATAAATGACAGTAGACATGACTTTATTCCCTGTCAAACATCTGTTATCATGGGCCGGGCACGGTGGCTTACGCCTGTAATCCCAGCACTTTGGGAGGCCAAGGTGGGTGGATCACGAGATCAGGAGTTTAAGACCGGCCTGGCCAAGATGGTGAAACCCCTTTTCTACTAAAAATAGAAAAATTAGCTGAGCGTGGTGGTAAGTGCCTGTAATCCCAGCTACTCAAAGGCTGAGGCAGAGAACTTCTTAAATCCAGGAGGCAGAGGTGGCAGTGAGCCGAGATCACACCACTGCACTCCAGCCTGGGCAACAGAGCGAGACTCCGTCTCAAAAAAAAAAAAAACTGTCATCACGTAGGCACAGCCAAGGTGAACTGAAGCAGGATACGAACACTTGGTACATTCATGACTATCTTCATACATTTTTTAAATGATCCTAGAGATCACCTTGGGAATAGCAATGCGGTCATGATAACAAATTTATATCAAGCAGTTTGAAAACCTGTAGCTATGACCTAGGACAACTTCATTTGCCTCTCAAGACTAAAGTATTTTGAATTCAGGAATTTTTTTTTTTTTTTTTTTGAGACAGGGTTTTGCTGTCACTCAGGCTGAAGTGCAGTGGCACAAACATGGCTCACTGCAACCTTGATCTCCTGGGCTCTAGTGATCCTCCCACCTCAACCTCCCGAGTAGGTGGGACCACAGGTGCACGTGCCACCATGCCCAGCTAAGTTTCTTTTTTTGGAAAGACCAGGTCTCACAATGTTGCCCAGGCTGGTCTTGAATTCCTGGAGCTCAAACTCTTATTTTAAATTATCCATGGATAATTTTAAAATGGATAACTTAAAATGGATATTTTAAATGGATAATTTAAATAAGAGTGCCTTAAAGCTTCCAGATCCTAGGGCAAGAAGCAAACGTCTGGTGGGAACACTGGAAACTGAGGCCATCTCAACAGGAACCCAAGTGGATATTTTAAGTGGGTAATTTAAAATAAGAGTACATTAAAGCCTCCACTAATCAAGGCAATGATTCTCCTGTATTAGCGTCCCAAAGTGCTGGGATTACAGGTGTGAGCCACTGCCCTGGCCAGGACAATTTTAAATTGTGTGATTACACTATGATCCTCTACAGTAAAAAACGATATACATTTCAGGGCTGTCAAAATAAATAAAAATAAAATATGTAAAATACATAGTATAGTGCATGACACTAAAATAGTATTTATTAAGTTCATAAATTTTACTGCATTTTACTTTGACTTTAAATGTACATTTTCCTAATGCCTAATAAATACCTAATCTTACTGACTTTAAATGTACATTTTCCTAATGCCTAATAAATACTAATCTTACTATCTTCTTTATTTTTAAGGCCAGAAACTGAACTACATATTCAGTTTAACTTTTAGACATAAGAGTTTTGGCTGGGCATGGTAGCTCAACCCTGTAATTTCAGCACTTTGGGAGGCCAAGACAGGCAGACTGCTTGAGGTCAGGAGTTCAAGAGCAGCCTGGTCAACATGGAGAAACCTCGTCTCTACTAAAAATACAAGAAAATCAGCTGACTGCTTGTAGTCCCAGCTGCTCAAAAGGCTGAGGCACGAGAATTGCTTGAGCCTGGGAGGTGGAGGTTGCAGTGAGCTGAGATCCCACCACTGCACACCAGCCTGAGCCACAGAGCAAGACTCTGTCTCAAAAACAAACAAAATTTTACATTAATCTTTAACCCATGATTTTGATGTTATCTGTAAGTTTATTTGATATATAATGTTTAGTTCATCAATTTAGGGAAATCAAATTCATCACCTGAGAGAAAAATATAAACCCAATGTTAACAAGGAAAGCAGCAGTACTTTTCCCCCACTCGTAGCAGACATGAGAGACGTCCTTCACACAATTCCCAAGAGTATACTAAAATTTTGATGAAATTTCACAAAGTCGATAGTACATGTAAAACGTATCACAAACTTCTCCAGACTGTATTATGGGTATGTGAATAGTGAAATCAGTTCAATATCTCAAAAATATTCTTCAATAAAAATATCAGTAGTCCAATTTTTAAATTAAACATTTTAAAAGTGAGTCTTGATTACTCCTAGACAATGTAAAGAAAGCAAGTTGTTTTACAGTTTAAAATTATAATAGAATAACAAATACATAAATACAAAAAAATTTACAGAGTAATAATTATGAATATAAACAATGCTAGCACAAGTTGTAATAATAACATCACTTTAGATTTGGTAACACAATTATGTGGTCTAAGGTCCATAGCATTATTTTTGCTCAAGGTAGGTGATAAAATACCTTTCATTGCTTTTTTTCTCCTGAGAAACTTATTTTTTGTAAAAGCAAAAAGAAAATAGAAATAGAAATTCACAGCTCTCCAAGAATTACAGTAATTCATAGTCATCACCATTATTAAAACTACATCAATAACAATTTCTCATTAGGAAGAGGGCACAAATAAAATACACTACAGACTTGGTATGGTGGCTCATGCCTGTAACCCCAGTGCTTTGTGAAGCTGAGATGGGAGGATTACTTGAGGCCAAGAATTCAAGACCAACCAGGGTAACATAGTGAGACTCCATCTCCACAAAAAATAAAATTTAGCTGGGTATAGTAGCACACGCCTGTAGTCCCCGCTACTCAGGAGGCTGAGGTGGGAGGATTGCTGAAGCCCAGGTGTTCGAGGCAGCAGTGAGCTATGACTGCACCACCATACTCCAGCCTGGGTGACAGAGACCCTGTCTCTAAAAATGAAATAAAATAAGACTATGGGTTATGTACTATACCCATTAAAACAATGACAAGTTCATCTCTTTCTTCTGTTTTCAAAGTATGTCAAAATTCAAATAAGTTAACTGATATTACTACAAAAAATAACCCTCAATCCAACATCTATATATCAACAATCATTAAAACCTACCTTACAAATGATAAAAGATTTCACTGATTCTCAACTTTGTGGCCAAAAACTGATAGTGCAGTTATAATTGTATAATTAGCAGAGACTTCAAAACAACTTTAGGACTGTAGTATATTAATCATAATCTCAATTCCCCTAGGGGGAAGGAGAAATGAAAAGTTTCACTGGAATGTTTATGATGGGATTGGTGGAGTAGAAGAAAAGGATAGCTGGGGCGGGGAGCAGCCTGTAATCCCAGCACTTTGCGACACTGAGATGGGAGGATTGCTTGAGCCTGAGAGTTTGAGACCAGCCTGGGCAACAGCAAGACCCCATCTCTACAAAAATTTAAAAACTAGCTGAGTGTGGTGGCATGCAAGTGCGGTACCAGCTATTTGGGAGGCTGAGGTAGGAAGATCTCTCGAACCCAAGAGGTGGAGGCCTCAGTGAGACTTATTTGCATCACCGCACTCCAACCTGGATGACGGAGTGAGACTTTGTCTCAAAAATACAAAGATAATTGGATTTTATGAAAATCATAGTATCATAATTTTATCATCTCAAAATAAGAATATGCTATACTGCACGAATTTGATACAGAAAAAGTCTGAGACGGGGTACATATGGAACAAAAAAAATGAGACATTCTCTCAAATGAATTTATGAAAATTCTAAGGTGGTATGTTCTTTCACAAATTATAAATTCCTAGGGAAAAACAACTTTGTTGCCAAAGCTACCAAATAGATGGCTGCTGTACTACTTTCAAGCTACAGCACAAGCATGCTGGGAGGGCTAGGCTAGATTATTTCTGAATGAACTTCAATAATAATTCCCACAACATATCCTGAGTCTCATTAAGTTCTTGACACTGTATTAATTATTGTATATATATTACAAGAATGCTCACGGCAAGACTATGAGTTAAATTATTCTCCTTAAAGAGAAGGAAACTGAGGCAGAGAGAGGTTATATAATTCACCCACGGTAACACAGTTAGTAAGTGGTAGACCATGACAATCTGGCTTTTAATAACTATCCTAAAATACTGAGTACATACTTACTATGTGCCAGAGACAAAACTCAAGTCAATTTGACTATCATATACATATACTCATATGTACTTTTATTCCAAGTGTTTCCTACATGGTAATGAATTTGTCATTATAAATCTTAATCATAATGACACATTCATAAGACAGAACTCCTATGAAATGTATAGTTCAGAAAGTAACTCTTTTTTTTTTTTTTTTTTTGAGACAGAGTCTTGCTCTGTTGCCTAGGCTAGAGTGCATTGGCGCGATCTTGGCTCACTGTAACCTCTGCCTCCCAGATTCAAGCAATTCTCCTGCCTCAGTCTCCCGAGTAGCTGAGATTACAGGCACCCGCCATCACTCCCACCTAATTTTGGTATTTTTAGTAGAGATGGGGTTTTCTCATGTTTGCCAGGCTGGTCTCGAACTCCTGACCTCAGGGTATCCACCCGCCTCGGCCTCCCAAAATGCTGGGATTATAGGCGTGAGCCACCATGCCCAGCCCAGAAATTAACTCTTATAAACTAGCATTAAAATATTCAATATACAAACCACATAAAACTGCATGAAAACTAAGAATTATTGTTACTAGGCTGTCAAAAGTTTTGATAAACTTTAAGAGAAACAAAGACGGTAAAATGTCAGAAAATATGAAATACACAATATTTGTCGCATCACATAGATCACTGGTAGATAAATAACTATAGTACGATATGGCCTACTAAATAATTTTAAAACTGCTAAAAAATACAACTTATTCCCAGCAATAATTCCCTATTAGGTAATCACACTTTATTAATCATAACTCCAAAGTTCACAAAATTATGGCAAAGCAAACGCATTCATGCTCTGCTGACAGTGTAAACTTGCTCAAGTCTTTGGGGAGGCAAAAATCTGGCAACTGCAGAAACATTTATATCTTTTGACTAGTAATTCATTTGAGATTAGTATCCTACAGAAACAATTCATAAAAGAAAAAGATAAATGCACAGAGATGTTCAATTCAATGTCAAAATAGGCATAAACTGAAAACTATTATTTTCCTGTCAGGCATTTAGTACAAATTTAATACTTATTTTTTAACTATCAAGTAACAAATACCATAAAGGTTATACAACATGGAAAAATACAATGCTATAAAAGTAAAATAAAAATAAAAGTAAAATAAAAACTTGTTTGATATAATTCTGTAAAAACTGTAATATATATGCACAAACTAGAAGAAAACAAAAATAACGAACACAATTATGTTAGTATCACAAAACAAGCTGATACATAAAAAAATTGTTCCAACACATGTTTAATAAATAAAAGCAAACATACTAGCCCAAACAGTAAAATTAGAAAAACCAAAGCTATAAAATTGGAACAAAGCTAAAAAATTGGAATGACAAAGGTTTCAGTTCTGCTAGCAAACTAAAGAATATTTAGGGAATATATTTATAAATTTATGGTCAATATTATAGATAACAATACTATATATTACAAAAATTACCAAAGTCCATATGGTTATTTTGCCAATTACAATTATTTATCCCTGTCTTTCCCTACCAAGCTTGTTGAGAATCTCTACTATAATAAGCCACTACTACTGTTGGAAGTATTTTCTATTCCTTGGGTAGAAAGGCAAAAGAGTGGTTGAGAACCACTATCTTTGTTAAGATACAGAATGCAAATATGGGTGAACAGGCAAAGCCCCCAAAACATTTTATTTACATCTCTTCTTTACTGTCAATGTCAAAATGCCAAGGAAAAAAACCATCAGTAAACATACTTAAAAGTGAAAAGGAAGATGGGTGTGGTGGCTCGTGCCTGTAGTAATTCCAACACTTTGGGAGGCCGAGGCGGGTTCAAGACCAACCTCGCCAACATGGTGAAACCCCATTTCTACTAAAAATACAAAATTAGCCAGGCATGGTGGCAGGCACCTGTAATCCCAGCTACTCAGGAGGCTGAGGCAGGAGAATCACTTGAACCCAGGAGGCGGAGGTTACAACGAGCTGAGAGCGGCACTGCACTCTAGCCTAGGTGACATAGCGACTCCATCTCAAAAAAAAAAAAAGTGAAAATGAATACACTAGTTTCAAGGTTGCCAACAATAATTGAAAATATATATATATAATGAATACATATTTATTTATAATCATATAATATGTAACATTAAATACACCTGTAACATAAAATAATGTATAAAAATAGGCCAGATGCAGTGGCTCATGCCTGTAATCCCTTAAAAGTGAAAATGAATACACCAGTTTCAAGGTTGTCAGCAAGGTTGTCAAAAAGTCTCAACAAATTGAAAAGACATATATAAGGAATACATATTTATTTATAATTATATAATATGTAACATTAAATATATTTATAAGATAAAAATAGTGTGTAAAAACAGGCCTGGTGTGGTGGCTCACGCCTGTAATCCCAACACTTTGAGAGGCCAAGGTGGGTGGATCACCAGAGGCCAGGAATTCAAGATATGCCTGGCCAACATGGTGAAACTCCATCTCTACTAAAAATACAAAAATTAGCAGGGTATGGTGGTGCACCCCTAGGAATAGCACCCCTAGCTATTCCGGAGGCTCAGACAGGAGAACCTCTTGAATCTGGGAGGTGGAGATTGCAGTGAGCCAAGATTGCACCATTGCACTCCAGCGTGAGAAACAGAGGGAGACTCTGTCTCAAAAATAAAAAATAAAATAAAATAAAACACACTTACTGATGGCCTTAAAGATCCACAAATTTCCTTGATTTTCTATGAAACTATCTTATACCTTACTATATAACCTTTTAACCTTAAGAAACATAACAAAGGAAATAAAATGCTCCATGGGGTTTTCCTTCAAACATAAATAGGTGATTACTATCCTACTACTTCAACATTAAAACTTACATAAAGAGAACATGCAGCATTTTGGAGAAGTTCTTAGCCTTGAGGAATTGGTGTGAGTATAAGATAAACACAGAAATACTAAATTAAAGTCCAGATTATAACAATACCAAGTGAGTTTTTTGTTTTTGTTTTGTTTTGAGATGCAGTCGCACTCTGTTGCCCAGGCTAGAGTGCAGTGGCACGATTTCGGCTCACTGCAACCTCCTGCTCCTGGGTTCAAGAGCTTCTCCGGCTTCAGCCTCCCCAGTAGCTGGGACTGGAGGCGCCCACCAACGTGGTTTCACCGTGTTGGCTAGGCTGGTCTTGAACTCCTGACCTCAGTTGATCTGCCTGCCTCACGTTCCCAAAGTGCTGGGATTACAGGCGTAAGCCACCACATCTGCCTAAGGTGGGATTTTTTTAGGGTACATTTTAATTATACAAAATAAACCAACAAGTGCTATATGCATTGACTTTTATAAAAATCAGTTGAATATTAATTATTGTTATTCACTGAATTTTAAACAAGAGGTTCTGGTGAAAATCTGGTTTTAATAAGGGAGACTTCAACTACTTTATCTTCTCCAATGACATTTTAGTAAGAATAAAAACGATAAAGAAATGCCTACCTATACACATATTTCATATTGGAAGGAAGAGCTTGAAGACAAAGTAAGTAGAAAGAGCACACATTGGTGAGACTGTTTACCTGATCTAACATGATCTAACAATTTACCAGACAAGAATGTATGTATCATTAAAACCCAAATTTTCCAAAATACAACAAGTTGGGTAGAAAAAATGTACATTATTCTTTGAAGAGTTAATGCTACTTATAGATAGATGTTTGATGTATGGAATATTTTTCAACCATACTCATAGAGCTTTCAGATCCTGAATACTAATAAAAAGCACCTCCACCCCTATTATTTGTTAAATTGCTGACAACCATTTCTACTATTTATTTATTTATTTATTTGAGACGGAATCTCGCTCTGTCGCCCAGGCTGGAGTGCAGTGGAGCGATCTTGGCTCACTGCAACCTTTGGCTCACTGCAACCCCCGGCTCACTGCAACCTCCGCCTCCCGGGTTCAAGGGATTCTCCCGCCTTAGCCTTCTGAGTGGCTGGGACTACAGGCGCCACCACAGCAGGCTAGTTTTTTGCACTTTTAGTAGAGAGGGGGTTTCACCGTGTTAGCTAGGAAGGTCTCCTCACCTCATGAGCCGCCCGCCTCGGCCTCCCAAAGTGCTGGGATTACAGGAATGAGCCACAGCGCGCGCCCAGCCTCTATTATCTCAGCTTAAAAATAAAAAACAACGCCAAAGAAAAAAGTGCAGGAATTCCTGGGTTACATATTTAACTAATAATAATACAGTGCCCCAAATACGAAATAAACATTCGGATAAGGTATTTTAAAAAGGATTTTCAGGAAATGCACCCGGAGCTACAGAAGGTATTGTGTATCCTACACACACACAAAAGGTCCCTGAAAGCTCCTTCCTTACTGACAATTAAAATAATACATAACATCTAAGTTCTAAATTTCCACGATATTACATTTTAAATCATTTCTTAAAACTTAATGGCAGTAGCATTCTCTCAAAGCAAGATTAAACGTCTTGGAAAGGCAACATACACATCACGGCAAATTTGGAAGATTCTCAGAAATTCTTTTACACATCACAGTAAATCTGGAAGATTCCTAGAAATTATTTTACAAAGACGAGGATTCTTAACTATTACGCAACTACTGACGGCCTTAAAGATCCATGAACTTTCTTAATCTGCAGAGGGGTATCTGTATTTTTAAAACGCATTTTACAAGGATGTTCCTATCATTTTGAAACAAAGTTTTTACGGTGGATTCCTCAAGTAAGAAAAAAAAATTTAATACATGATAAAACTGTTTCTGTGTTTGTACTTCAGGGCACTTAAACCTGTAGGTGTTACTTTTTAACAAGCTTTTATAAAGCTTTACCTTCATAATTTTGATTCATGAGACCAAAGCTATATGGCTATTTAAAGATTAGAACGGCTGTTACTGACAATGATAACGCCAGTGGTCATGTTTCTTCAAATAGGACAAAAAGTGTGCTCAAAGGAAGTCAGTTTTTGTTCTGATTTTAAATGTATATCGTAAATGCATGCATTGTGACGTCTCCATAATTTAAAACCTCTAAGAAATTTAAACTTTCACATTATAATTTAGGGATTAGTCAATCCCTTAGTACCAGTTAAATAATAGCCAGGAAAGCATTAGAAAACCTGAAGGTACATGTAAAGAAATGCTTTACATCACTACTTAAAATAGGTGTTGAATTTTAAGAGAAATATTTCTTTCAGTAAAATTTCTGATGCCTAAGGTCCATCAGGAGTAATCTCTTTTACTACATGATATTCACAGTAGTTTTGCTCTTGGCCTCACCAGTTTTAAGACTCTCCATTAAGTAAAGCCAATTTTATACTACCTAGGGGCACAAAAATAGTCCCTAGCTCCTCCTCTCTTTTTCCTCCTAGGTTCGGTTAAACGAGCGAACATGGAAAACACGTACACACACTCCCTTTCGGCCCTGGTCCCTAGGGCACTGATGAAAAGCAAATTATTTCTTTACATAAGGTCTGCTGTCCACCCAAAGAGATTAAAAAAAAAAAATAGGGGAAAATACCAGAATCAGTCTGCACCCACACCTAAGCCCCGCCCCACCGGGAAAAAGTGGGGGGTAGCGGGACTGTGAGGGTGGCGGAAAGGACGGAAAAGGCCGAGACTTCCAGCTCCCAAGTTCTCCACACCATTCTTTCCTTCAGGCTGCACCGCAGCCAGGGACCCTGATTCTATTTTCAGCCGCGCCTCCCGATCCTGCTCCCCGCCACCATCACAAATACACGGTCCTCAATCGCTTGAACACTGGGTGGGGAGACTAGAGTGGGCCCTCTCCCCGCCCAACCCAAGGACTGGGGGTGGGAGAGGTCTCCCTGCGCACACGGCTGACTCGACGCGCGCCCCGAGGACCTCTGAACTGACCCAAGCAGGGGGAAGATAATTCGGAGGGAGGGGTCTAAGAGGAGCCGTTATTCCTTTTTCCTCTGCCTTAGGAAAGCGCGCGAGAGGGAGGGGCCGGAACAACGAACGCTGGTTACCTAACGGTCCGGCCCAGCCAGTCAGGCTCCCAAAGCCCAAACCGCGCGGGCCGCTAAGGTAGCAGCAGAGCCACAATCGCCCCAAGGGCTAAGAAGCACGTCAGGAGCACCCGAGGTGATGGGAAACGGGGGGTGGGGACTGTGCTGAGCGACGTCGCCATGTTAGCACCTTCTTTCTCCGTATCCCTACAGTCTCCAGCCCTGCTGACCTCTGCCCATCATTACTCACCTTTCCAGGTCACTAGTTCATGATCCTTTCGGTCACCTGCGAGCCCCGAGCACAGCCGTGTTTACAAACCACCCCTGGACGAAAAGGCTGAACGGCACTTTAAAGGCCACGGGCTCCCACAGGCTTCCGTCCTCTCTCGCGAGATCGGACTGACAACCCTCCCCGCCGCCGACCCGCCCCGCTCCCGGCATCCCCCCCTTCCTTCTCGCGCCCCTCCCCTCCATGCACACGCCCCTTCTTGCCTTCCTTCTGAGGGAGAGCCTCCGAGTCAGGTGATGCCGTCCGGCTTAAGGAGAAGAAGGCGGGTCTTCCGCAGGGCGGGTAGAGGGGACGGGCACCAAAGAGCACTCGGGCGCTCATGATTGGGCAAGGAGCCCGAAGGGCGGGAACCAGAGGGCCCAAGGAGCGTTACCTCTGTAAACCCAAGGCTGTGGAAGGCTGTGATTGGCTGTCGGCTGGAGGAGGGGGCGGGTGCAGGCGGCGGAGGAGGGCTCGGCAAGGTGTTCGCGGTGTGAGGTAAGGAAGGTGAGCTCCAGAAAGGCTGGTAGGGGGAAGCAGGATGGGTCTTCCGAGCCCAGCCCCAGGAGCCGGGTGTCTCCGTTGCCGTCGCTTCCCAGCACTAGGTAGGGAGGTGGGTAAAGGTAGGCTGCGTTCCTCAGCCCATCCCCTGGCTCCCCGGGAGTCTGGACGGGGAGCTTCGGGTTAGGTGAGGTTTGGGGGAGGCAGAGTTTGCTGGTAATTCCCCATCCCTCCCCTCCAATAAACCCCACACAACTTAAAGATTTTAATATTAACTGTAGGGATGTTGGTTATTCAATAAATAGGCACAAGTTGAAAAGTATGATCAGAGGCCTCTGAAAATTTACTCAATAAAAGTTTTTCAGTCTTTTATTTTTCCATTTATTAAATACTGATTTCTAGTCTGTAACAAAATTATGAACTAGTTTATATATTAACATAAAATACACTCTCAAAATTGTTGAAAGGTTTTAGGGGATATTATGAGAGTTAATGAGCCTGAAGTTCAAGAATGATATCTGGCATAAAAGTGAAATTGTAATGGCATGGACATTTTCACAGGTAGGTCTCTGGACTGCATACATGTATATAAGCCAACTCAGTCCTCTTTTAAAACTAATTTTAGTTAAAAAACATTAAGCCAAATTATTAACACTTTCCTACTTAAAATGAAAGTGTTGTCCCCATATAGTAACAGTAATGTAGTTGTGTCATTGTAGTGTAACACTACTATGTCAGCAAAACCTCACAGTTCAGATTACTCATGATGGAAATGGTGGACAAAATGTTTGATTGACATCACAATTGTTAGGTCTAGAAAACATTGATTAAAATGATGCTTCTCTCTCCATCTCTCAAAACAACTAATGTGAGAAAAAGAACTAGAAATGTTACAACATTTCAAAAGAAGTTTGGGTCAATTAGAATAGACTTTTTAAAAAATTATTTTTCCATTCACGTGTATTAAAATTTGAAATTATATTTTTCAGTGTTGATTCAATTGGGCAATAGCTTTGGTTTTAAATTTCTTATTTCTACTTCTCCGGTCTGTTGTCAAGCAGTTAATTATCTACATGATGCATTCGAGGAACACATTTTGAAGAAAGTCTTTCAGTTCTTTTTAGACAAGAGAAGAACTAGTGATATGAACAGTACTCTGATCTGTTTTGATAATTCAGTTTCAGCTAATTTTCTAAAGAGAAGGTATACCTAAAGTGAGAAAAAAAATAAACAAGATAGGGGGCGGGAAATAGGTGGAAACTATGCCAGTCTGTTATATATGCATTTTGGCAGCCTGGCGTTTAACAAAGGGTCTCACTTTATCCACATGAAATTTCTAGTTCCACAGCAGTTTGTTTACTATAGTTTTTCTACAAGTGGGGAAGACATTCAGCATTGTCAAAATGAATGTAGTTACCATATTCAGGTCTGATTCCATGAACTTGTCTCACTACTTATTCATATCCTCATAAAATGCCATCCTTTTCCATTTTTGTTCTCACTTCTGCATTCCTCAATATCCCCAAGGGTCCTAAAATTCTTTACAGTCTTCTCTTTACAAATGCAGGAAACTTCTTCTAGACCTCGTCTTCACCTGTCTTGTTCCATAATGCACCTACCCAAAACTTAGTTCTAAGAGAATTAGTGAGGGTCTAGTGAATCCCCTTTAAGAACCCAGCATGACTGCTAAATAAAACCAATATTCCTTAGATACAAAATGAGGCTATTTGAAGAAAATGCATTTCTGTTATGGAAGTGTTAATAATTAAATACCATAAGAATCAATGATGGTCTCTAAACGCCCTCAAAATCTTGCAAATGCCACATAAATGTAGTATTTCCACCTTAGTATGATAGGGCTGTTAATCCATAATGTGTTAAAACTGCTCACAAAAATTCTAAAACTAATGTGTGTGTGTGTGTGTGTGTATATATATATATATATATATATGTGTATGTTCTCATGCTGCAAATAAAGATATACCCGAAACTGGGTAATTTATAAAGGAAGGAGGTTTAATTGATTCACAGTTCAGCATGGCTGGGGAGGCTTCAGGAAACTCACAATCATGGCGGAAGGGGAAGCAAACATATCCCTCTTCACCTGGCGGCAGCAAAAAGAATGAGTGCCCAGCAAACGGAGAAGTCCCTTATAAAACCATCAGATCTCTGAGAACTAAGTCACTATCATGAGAATAGGATGGGGAAACCAACCCCATGATTCAATTATCTCCACCTGGTCCCTCCCATGACGTGGGGATTATGGGAACTACAATTCAAGATGAGATTTGGGGTGGGGACCCAGCCAAACCATCTCTCTCTCCATCTTCCCTTTCAACTTATCCTCCTTCTCTCTCTTGCTAATAATTAATTGACAGAACACAGTTTCTGTTTGTCTGCAGCTAACCAAAACATAGAAGACTACAGGGCACCCCTTACGTCTGCTTGGTACAACTAATCCTAGGCTTAGGGAAAGAGCCTGTACATTTTCATGATATTCTCAGGATACAGCCTAGTACAGTGGATTAGCTGGGATTTTATCAGTGGAATAAAGGTAGGGGTGTGTGTGTGTGTGATGTGAAAGGGGTGGGGGACACAGGACGTGATTACCCCACTGATATCTGAGATGAAATAGGATAATGTGGGCCCAGACATTGTACAGACATTTTGGTAGCTTCTATCTCATGGCAGATCTTTTCCTCTCTCTGCCAGTTCAGGGTCTTCCTGCACATTGCTGAAATGGCCTATGTTAAAGTTACCTCTCAGCACTTGTCCTCATTATGGAAATTCTAAGTGCAGGGATGTCTACCCTCCAACCCAAATCTTGGGTTTCCCAAAATAATTTATAATTATTGGGGTGTGGCATTATGGGGGAAAAAGTCTATGTTTATCTTCACATCATACCAGTTAGCTTATACTAGCTTCAACAAAACCAGTCCAGAGAGAGGGAGAATGGAATTTAAGGGCCTTGGTTTTTTTCTTGATGCTAATGCCCCCTCTTTCTCATCAGACTCACCAGAAAGAGGGTTTGCTGTCATTATATTCTGCTCTTTATACAATATTAGGTTATTAATAAAAATAGTACCACTCCTACCTTTCATGGCTTCCCATAAATGACCCCTCTGTGTTATTTCAATTTATCACCTTTATTGTGTCTTCCCTTGTTCCTTACTCAGTCTAAAATGCATAGGTCATCTTGTTGAACAGTATGCTTGTTTGCTGTCTGCCTAGAGCCACTTTGACCTTCCATCATCTCTTCTTTCCAGTGCACAACCCTGATAACCCTCACTGCTCTTTACATCAGTTTGTATTAACAAGCTTCCCAAAATTGCTGGAGAGTCACAAAACTAGGTGAATGATGTTCACTACCAATTTGTTACCTGTCTGGAGCTGGGTCCCTACTGCTGCTCTGCATTTCTTTTATGAACATCTAGTCTGTGCTGTATATACCTTTCTTCTCTTTTCAAGCCCAGATCTGTAAAATTATACCTCTTGTATTTAAAAGCATATGAAAAACAAAGTTCATCATTTCCCCAAATCAGCTTTTTCCTTGTCGTCGCTAACAGTCACATAAAAAAAAAAATCAGAGCATGGGCTTTAAGGAAGATCTGAATTTGGATCCCGACTTTGCCACTTAATGGCTGTGTGATTTTGGGAACTGTTTAACCTCTGAGCCTATTTTCCTTTGCATCTTGGAAATTATTCCCAAGTTTACAGGTTGTTATCAGGGTTAAATAACAGTATAGCTAGCACTTACTAGATGCACACACCCTCTCTTCTCCTAACTGGTTCCTGAGATCTAGGCATTAAATCCTACTGATACTACCTTTGCATTGTTTTTGAAATATAGTTGATCCTTGAATAAGGTTGGGGGTTCGGGGCATTGATTCCCCCCACCAGTCTCCCATGCAATAAAAAATTTGCATATAGCTTTTGAGTTCCTCCAAACTTTACTAACAGCCTACTGTTGACCAGAAGCCTTACTGATTACATAGTTGATAAACAAATTTTGTACTTTATATACATTACATACTGTATTCTTACAATAAAGGTGAAGAAAAGAAAATGTTAAGAAAATCGTAAGAGAAAATACATTTCTAGTACTATATCGATATCATTAAATTTACAAGTTTACACCATCTGTTTACAAGATGAATTGTCTGAAATGGTGACAGTTGCAGCTGCGGACCTCTTCTATCTATGGTGCATATCAAGCCATTCAACTTCTTGCAATGTCATGACTTTGCGTCGTGGGACCGCTTCTAGCATCACTAGTAGTACTCAGTGTAGGTTCCATGGTGTTATTCAAGATTTATAATATTGCACTAACCCAGTGAAAAATATGCAAGAACTGGCCGGGTGCGGTGGCTCACGCCTGTAATCCCAGCACTTTGGGAGGCTGCGGCAGGCAGATCACCTGAGGTAAGGAGTTCGAGACCAGCCTGACCAACATGGTGAAACCCCATCTCTGCTAAAAATACAAAAATTAGCTGGGTGTAGTGGCAGATGCCTGTAATCCCAGCTACTCAGGAGGCTGAGGCAGGAGAATTGCTTGAATCCGGGAGGCGGAAGTTGGCAGTAAGCCGCCACTGCATTCCAACCTGGGAGACAAGAGCGAGACTTCATCTTGGAAAAAAAAAAAAAAAAAAAGCAAAAATTGCAAAAGATCACTTTTTTGGTGTGATACACAATTTATTGGAGATGAACTGCCCCACGGAGATGATGAGCATCACAGCATTTTAAGTGGATATTCATAACACTTAAGCTCACTACAATAGCAACAGGAGGTGGCCGCTAAATTATTACAGTAGTACAGTATGTTCTTCAGTTAATTTTATGCAGTTATGGTTTACTCCATCTCTACATTTACATTTCTCTCAACTGTAAATGGTACAATGTACAGGCTATGTGCATGTTTTGATAAATTTAAATTTTTGTAATAGATTTATGTATATTTTATGGCACTAAATGAAGTAGACCAGTATCTACATATTTTATGCATTCATATCATTTTGTTAATTTTCTCGATTATTGCTAGGCTACATGGTTTGCCTGAGTTTTTTCAGTTTGTTTCAAACCTCAAACAATTTTCCAACATACTGAAAAAAGTCTGTGTATCAGTGGACTTGCACAGTTCAAACCCATGTTGTTCAGGGGTCAACTGTCTTCACTGCCACCATCCTAGACTAGGCCTCCATTACATCTCAGCAAAGCTACTGTAGTATGACTGCTGTTCATTGCTGGCTCCGGTCCATCCCACACACTAGTCTCCTATCAACCTTTCTAAAATACACCTCTAAACTTTGAATGACTGACAGTAGCACATGAATACAACTCACACTCTTATACCTGCCTGTTTACACAAAATGGCCCCAGTCTTCCTTTACAGCCTTATCTCACACCATTTCTGTTTCATACTCAGGGAACTCCTTGTTTCTCACATACCAATGCTGTGCTCATTTACTTTTCCTCATGCTTTTCACTAGCCAAGATGCCCTCTTCTTCTGGTCTGTCCTTGTGACATGGTTAAGGTTTGTCTTAAATTACAGATAGTACTTTTTCATGTGACTCTTTAACTATAAAATTATTTCTGCTCCCTCTGAACATCTGAACACTTAACTGCCCCTCATTTAATTCACCATTTTACCAATATCATCTTACCAATATAGAAAATCCATTTCAAGTTTGACAGAAAAATAGTATCTTTATCAGCTTCTGTTCAGAAACGAAGAAGTCAGTAAAAAGCATTTAGCGTTAATATTTGTTTGCAAAGCTCATAAGCTGAGGCAGTACTTTCTATAAAAATGGTGCACAATAAACATTTCTGCTAGGAGTAGATGCATTCCAGTGATGTACTTTCTTTTTTTTTTTTTTTTTTGAGATGGAGTCTTGCTCATCACCCAGGCTGGAGTGCAGTGGCGCGTTCTCGGCTCACTGCAAGCTCCGCCTCCCGGGTTCACGCCATTCTCCTGTCTCAGCCTCCCGAGTAGCGGGGACTACAGGCGCCTGCCAACGCGCCCGGCTAATTTTTTGTATTTTTAGCAGAGACGGGGTTTCACCGTCTTAGCCAGGATGGTCTCGATTTCCTGACCTTGTGATCCGCCCACCTCGGCCTCCCAAAGTGCTGGGATTACAGGCGTGAGCCACTGCGCCCGGCCCAGTGATGTACTTTCAATGTCGTAACTTTGTTACTAGAAATAAAAATTAAGTAAAAGGATGTATAATCAACGATGTTAAACTTCTGATGCACTATGCCCTTTCCCCTCTATAAAGTTTGAGTCATTGTGTGTGGTTTTTTGTTGTTATTGTTTTCTCAGTAGCCTTAAGACTATGCAGCCACAGCTCAGTTAGTCCATTTTCATTCTGGGAGATTCCCTCAGCTGGGACATCTCTTACAAGAAACCTGTTTCTGAATCAGTGTTTCAAGCCTTTTCAACCACCAAAACCAGCACCAAGAACAGGTCTTTACCAAGACTGTTTTTATTTAAAATATACTTGGAATAGATGACTATTAATCTCAACAATTTGCTATCACTTTTAAAATTTTATACTATGTACTTTGTATTACATAGTACAGTACTTAGTTTCAGTAAGACATGTAAAATTTGCCATTTTAACCACCTTAAAGTGTACAATTCAGTGATATTTATTATAGTATATTTACAATGTTGTGCAACCATCACCACTAATTCATCAAAATTAAAAAAATTTTTAAGCCAGATTTAGCAGTGAGGGGCTATATACCAACTTTAATGACACTCAAGTTAATAAGTTCTGATAACCCACTACCATCAGATCAGCCGTAATTCGTCCAATTTTCATAATCCTAAAAGGAATCCCCATGCGCATTAAGCGGTCACTCCCTCTTCACCCATCTCCCTAGTTCCTGATAACTACTAATTGGCTTTGTCACTATGGACTTGCCTATTTTGGGTATTTCATATAAATGGAATCATGTGGCTGGCTTCTTCCACTTAGCATGTTTTTAGGGTTCACTCACATTTATTCAGTATGTATCAGTACCTCATTTATTTTCATGGCGGAATATTCCATTATATGGATGTATTTTACTTATCCATTCATCAGCTGATAGACATTTGGTTGTTTCTACCTTTTGACTTTTATAAGTAGTGCTTCTATGAATACTTGTATACAGGTTTTTGTTTGAATACCTATTTCTAATTCTTTTGGGTAATATAGACTAGATGATGAATCAACTAAAAACGTGGCAGCAGCTCTACCTTTTTAGCTTTTTTGGGCCTCATTTCACTTTATAGAAGGTAACGTATGTATAACTTAGTGATTCTCAAACAGTATGCACAAAAATCACCTGGGAAGCCTTTTTAAAGATGCAGATTGCTGAGGCTCATGTCCAAAGAGTCCAATTCAGTAGGTCTGGAACCTAGGGATTTTTATTTTTTCAACGAGCACTGATTCTGATGGAGGCGGTCTTCCCACACTTGAGGAACTTTGGTAACTGCTCTTTCTCAATGGAAATCAAACAGGCAAAGGGCACTAAAGAAAGTAAAATGTCGCTTTCCTAATTATCAACTTTCAAAAAACCCTGAAACTTGGATGATAGATATTATGGTACAATACATTTGCTAGGGGAAAAACTGTCTATAGTAGCACCGCCTTCCTTTGAATGGGAAAAGTTTGACCAAGAAGCAACATAAAGTATTAGCAGCAAAATACTCTTGAACCAGCTATCATCCCCAAGACTCCCACTATAAACAGGTTAGCAACAGTGATAAACGCTGCCTTACAGCAACTTTTGGCTGTAAAAATCTAGCCAATTCAGTCTACTTTTTGATATTTGGTTTTTAATAGTCTTGTTCAAGTAAGAAACTACCTGCTAGTTGGACTGAACCTGTTCTGAAAAGACATGGAAGATTCATTATAAGCACACAATTGCTTAATGTGAGACTTACTGAAAAACAAAAATCACATTACCTCCCAGCTTAAGGCTTCATTTCCTAAAAAGCTAACGTGATTTATTTTTAGAACCAACCGCCTGGAAGGTGATTCTGATTTGAAGTATTCTAACTGATGTTAGACCTTAAAAACACAAGACCATCTTGAGTATTAACTATCTTTAATTAACCATATTTTATAGAAGCTCAAAACACCCAAATATTTATCCTTTATATGAATAAACAAAAGCCCTATGAATTACAATATGCAGAACACTATATAAAAGAATTCCCATAAAAATTACATTGGGATATTTTCATCAGTGGAGCAACTGCTGTAGCTTCCTCTGAATTGGACAGCATCTGTCTGAATGCACATTCTTCTTTGTGATAATCTAAACTTAGTGTAAGTACAAATCACAGAAGAAATTAAAGTTTTCATCTTTAATGAAATGACTTTGGAAATAACGTACATTTCCATGACACCAATACTACAGTTTTCGGAGTCACAGTAAGATACACAGAATTACATCCGTAATTAATAAGAATGCCAACATGTCAAGCAGTAATTTGTTACATGGCAAACAAAATCAAGAAAGCAACCATCAAACAAAAGAGACCCATAGCTTCAGACAAGGCAAATCCCAGGATAGCATATGAGAACAGCTGCTGCTTCAGCGAAGGGTTTCTAAAAGAGACCACATATGACTGTTACTTTGAAATATTAGTTTCAACATGTTTGGTAAACGTTAAAGAATCTGATTACTAGTGTGGGGATTTTTGTGAACTGAAAAGTTTGCTGGAAGAGTATTTGCCTAGATCTCTCTTATACTAGTCTCCTCAATTCTGACAATATGGTGTAAAGGTAGGGGGCTGTCTCTCAATATAAATGGTTACTTTTCATTCATTTTGATGGGTTCTGACATTCTTATCCCTCTGAAAATATGGTCTGTACCTTTTAAGATCTGACAGTTTAGGTCTTAAATAAAATAAATTGATTCTTTTAAGGAATGTGCTCTAATAATTTTATTCCCAAAATAGTTTAACAATGAGGAATGCAGACTCTTAAGTCAGATGTAGTTAAAATTCATTTTCTGATATTTACTAGCTATGACCTGGGCACGTAATGTGACCTCTGTGTCTCTAGACCTTCATAGGTGTTATTCTCATAATACCCCAAATGCTGTTATGAGAATTAAGTGAGATAATGCATACAAAGCCCTTTAAATGTAATGCAAGACACAGAGTAAGCACTTAATGCAAAGTAGCTATTATTTCAGTAGCTAAGTTTCCAACTATTGCAAGCATGCTCTTAAACTTACTTATTTAGGGATAGAAATGATTACCTGGCATAACCAATGATAAGGCTGCCAAAGACTGTTCCAATACCAGCACCAGAACCAGCCACTCCTACCGTTGCAGCACCTGCACCAATAAATTTGGCAGCAGTATCAATGTCTCTGCTGATTGCACTGGTCTGAAACTCCCTTTGGATTAGCTGAGACACACCATTCGGGGCCCCATTAAATACCGTAGAGCCCTAGAAAACAGAAAATAAAGGTAAAGGTCTATCAGTAATCACAGGTAGCTATTTTAATTAAGTATCATACTGTCAAAATGATAACTACTTTTTTACTTTGTAGCTGAGTGTAAAGAGGCAAATCAAGAGCTTAGAATAATCTCACTCTTGCAGAATAGGGATAACAAAATCTACATCTTAAAAGCGTGTTGAACATTAAACAACATATATAAATACGCTTTTAAAGTAGGGTTTTTTTGTTTTGTTTTTTTTAAAGAGAGGGTCTCACCTGGTTTGTCACCCAGGCTGGAGTGCAGTATAGTGTGGTGTGATCATAGCTCACTATAGGCTCGAACTCCTGGGGTCAAGCAATCCTCCCGCCTTGGCCTCCCACAGTGCTAGAAACACAGGTGTGAGCCATCGCATCCAGCCCAATAGAGCAGAGTTTTCAATAACTGTAGCTATTATAATTTTAAATATAGGCAACTTAAATCGATAAGACTTGAATATAAGTACTACAGTATTTCTTGGTCAAGTTTTGGATAGAGAAATTTCTCTACTTGGCTCATCTAGTTTTTTGGATAAAAGGGTGGAAAAGAATTGCCCTCAAACTCTTATAAAGTTTTTTCCTTCACTCTAATCAAAACCCTACTCTTACTTGGTAGTGTTATCTAATTTCAATTATTGCTACTATTACCTCTCCAGTCCTAGCCTCTGGTCGAGATAACACTGATGCAGAAATTGGTCTGTATGCAACTCTGGATCCAGCTCGGATCTATTAATGATTAAAAAAAAAAAGAATTTCAATATTAAGAAAGAATACAGGTAAGATTTCAACGACTTTTCTGGTACCATGAATTCTAAAAAAGCAAGCAGTAAAAATTAATCAGAGACGTCTGAATTGACTCTTCGCTGTTTGGTCATTTTTAATACATGAAGTAATTTTAATAAAGTCTCATGCTAATGAAATTGTAAAGCTTGCTACCTTAAATAAAATTTCTAATAACAATTAATTACAAAGAGAGTAAGAACTGCTTTTGACATTTCCATTATTGTAGCGCCATAAGTCAAGTCAGAAAAAAGCAATAAATACCACACATTCTTTGGCAATTTTAAGTGGACCAACAAGTATATTAGTAGTGTCACTATGAACATTCATCATTCAAAATAGCCCAGCAGTTAAAATAAGCCCTGACCATTTCAAAGATATTTCTATATGACCATTAATCATTAAAAAAAAGAGTCTAAAAAAGGAACTTAAGCAATTCTACATCAGTTTAAGAATAATCTGTGAAATATCTGACCATAAGGACATATTCCGGTCCAACTTCTCTGCCCTTGAGTGTCTATAAACTAAGGTCATAGAAAAACCCTTCAGAACCAAGATCTGATTGTCTAAGACAAATCCTCCAGATTTAGACTCACTTAAAGCCTGCAAAATTGTTATGAAAATAATACTCCAGAGGCAGGAAGAAAGACTCTGGACTCGTTCCCCCACCACCTTCTTCCGCCCCCACACGGAAAGGCAAAGTCCCTCCCTCTGCAGCAACGAGTTTGACCTACAGGCAGGCACTGGAAAGCACTGCTGAGGTGAACTAGGCCTCAGCAGCCCCCTACATCCTCTGCAGTACTCCAACCTTCGCGTCGACCCCAATCCAACAGAGAAGCTGAGAGGAGGTGGGGGAAAGGGCCGCTCCGGGTCTAAGGACAGGAGAGTTTGACCTACACCGAGTGAGGCCTGACAGCTGGGCCTCGGCTGCTCTGCCTCGCCCTAGTGGCGAGAAGGCTGAGATGCCCTAAGATTAGGAAGAAAACGGCAATGGGTTAATGGGTGAGGACACAGCCGTTCCCGGAGGGCGGTGTGCCCCGCCTGAGGGTTGCCCCATTCAACAACATGGACGCTCCAGGACAAGCGGCCCAGCCCTCAATCCCCCCGGCCCTGCCTGGGCTACGCACCAGAGCGGGCGTGCAGGCGAGCTTGGCGCAGGCGAACATCTTACACTCTTCGGGACCGCGCGGCTGGAGATACTGGGTGACAGGTGACGTGGGCTCCTCTCCCTCTTCCTCTCTGCGGAGGGAAAGAGGCTTAAGGTCAAGTGCCCTCCAGGGGCCTGTCCTTCCCACCCAGGCCCCGCAGGTTCCCGTGCACGCCGTCAGTTTGGGCCCAGTGCCCAGTGAGGCGCGGGCACAATGAATGGGTCCCTATTGGGCGCCGCTCCGCCCTGACCAGGCCGGGCTCCCTGTGCCCTCCACTTACCTTCCCGAGAGGTAGCGGCGGCACAGGAGGCGGCAGAGGTCGAAGTAATGGGACTGAGCGCGCAAGCGCGGTCCAGCTCTTATTCGTGCCGCAGCACCCGGATGAAGAAGGCGGGGTTTCGGGTGCACCAAGGAAGCTAGTCAAGGTCACTTTGTAACAACTTTATTGGCAACTAGCCGGGAAGGACAACGACAACCACCTGGTGATTGGGCAGGCAGTGAGTGGTAAGAGGGAGACAAAAAGAAAAACTGTAGACTAGCCCTGGCAGAGAGGACTAAACAGATTAACTTTTGATATGAGTTGACTGCAGGATAGTGGGTCTTTTTCTTCACGTTGTAAGATTTGGCCTTTTATCAGTTGCTACTTCTCTGTAGTAGTTGATTTTGCTGGTCATTCTCTTCCTCTGTGAAATAGGACTGTGGCTAGCGGGAGGAAAGAAGGGTCATTTACTACTTAACAGGAAACTAGGGTCCCCAGCAGAGTGAAGGTATTTATTTCAAGGAACCTGGAAAATGGTTCCAGAAGTATGGCTAATCCTTCAGGTGAAAGAGGGCCTGACCTAGAAGTACTGGTGGAGCCATAAGCAAATGAGTAGATCTAAGAGCTTTGTCATCTGGGACACAAAATTTCCTCTGGGTAAAGTGGGGGTGCTCAACTTTTATTCTAGCCCTAAGATTGGAAGATTTAAGGGATTGTAATGTATTTCATGTAGGGCTTCAGACTAAAAAAAGTCTGAGTATTCTCAAAACCTACTCAATTTTAACACCTGTTTTTGTTAAGTTTGAACAAATTATCTTCTTCAGAGGAATGCAGAAATATCTCAGAAAAATGACTCTGACTGAAATTCTGGTCTTTTTAGATCCTTGAATTATGTAAATTTAATTTAGTAATTCTAACAAATGGCTAATGGAAGTGATATCAACACGTCAACATAAGAGATTAAACATCTAGAATGCCCTGCTAAGAAGATGGCTGGGGACTGAACACCAGCCCACTCTGCCTAGAGCCCTGGCATGAGACAACATCAACCCAGAGGATCAGCTTTTTACTCATTAGCACAAAGGTGCAGTATTATCTACCAGCAACGCTGAGGAGAAGCCCTCAGAACTAACACTTGAAAAATGAATAAGACTTTGTCACTAATCCAACTTCAAATGCACATGGTTCAAAATTACAAAAACACTAATAATTTTAGGCTCAGTCGTTAGCTGGAAAATAGAGATAATTCACGTGTACAGTTCAACAAGCAATTATTCATATAGTTTCTCAAGTACTCAATTCTAACCTGAAGAACATGGTGTCCTGTGTTGTCTGCAGTAGAATAAACAATAAAGCCCTGTACTTCAATAATATGTCCTCTAGGGGAAAAAATTATTCTAAGTGGATTTATGCGTAGAGATTTTTTTTTTTTTTTGAGACGGAGTCTCGCTCTGTCGCCCGGGCTGGAGTGCAGTGGCCGGACCTCAGCTCACTCACTGCAAGCTCTGCCTCCCAGGTTTACGCCATTCTCCTGCCTCAGCCTCCCGAGTAGCTGGGACTACAGGCGTCCGCCACCGCGCCCGGCTAGTTTTTTGTATTTTTTTTAGTAGAGACGGGATTTCACCATGTTGGCCAGGATGGTCTCGATCTCCTGACCTCGTGATCTGCCCGTCTCGGCCTCCCAAAGGGCTGGGATTACAGGCTGGAGCCACCGCGCCCGGCCCGTAGAGATGGTTTTAAATGATGTTCCTATTTCTTTAGCACTAAATCAGTGGCAGTAACTATTGAGGAGGAAGCAAGAAAGAAGCCAAGATCCATAGTGGCTGCTTCCAAGTTGCATATGGAGTACTTGCTATGGCAGGGAGAGACATAGGTTCCGAAATCCAGCCTAGTCTGTTCTGTGGAGAGGCCTGAACATGGCTGTGACTCCACGGTGCTATTCTAGATAGATTAACTCAGACTTTGCTTGGTTTTGCATCCTAAGATTTGCATTATAGAAAGAGGGGAGTGGCTGGGCACGGTGGCTCATGCGTGCAATCCCAGCACTTTGGGAGGCCAACGCGGAGGGATCACGAGGTCAGGAGATTGGAGACCATCCTGGTTAACACGGTGAAACCCCGTCTCTACTAAAAGAAAAAAACAATACAAAAAATTACCTGGGCGTGGTGGCAGGTGCCTGTGGTCCCAGCTACTCGGGAGGCTGCGGCAGGAGAATGGCGTGAACCCGGGAGGTGGAGCTTACAGTGAGCCGAGATGGCGCCATTGCACTCCAGCCTGGGCGACAGAGGAAGACTCCATCTCAAAAAGAGAAAGAGGGGAGTGAAGGCCGGGCGCGGTAGTTCATGCCTGTAATCCCAGCACTTTGGGTGGCCGGGGCGGGCGGATCACGAGGTCAGGAGATGGAGACCATACTGGCTAACACAGTGAAACCCCTTCTCTACTAAAAATACAAAAAATTAGCCAAGCGTGGTGACAGGCGCCTGTAGTCCCAGTACTCAGGAGGCTGAGGCAGGAGAATGGTGTGAACCTGGGAGTCGGAGGTTGCAGTGAGACGAGATCGTGCTACTGCACTCCAGCCTGGGCGACAGAGCGAGACTCTCTATCTCAAAAAAAAAAAAGAAAAAGGGAGTGAATTGGAGTAACACCAACCAGTGTTGATTGAGGGTGGATATTTGCACTGAGGAAGTTTGAAGAAAAAAGTACCTTATGAGAGGACTAAAGTGAGGCCCTAAAGATGAACAGGGAACTCCCTGAGAAGTATCTAATCCTTTCTTTGTTTTTTCATGGACAGTGGGGACAATCATAGTAAGTTATGACATCATAATTTGGCAATATCTGATAAGACTGGGTGATTATGATAGTCTGAGTGACGATGGCAGGATGAAGATAGGAATCTGATAGTAAAGAGAAGTATGACAGATCACTCTCAAATATAGCCCTGTCCAGAAACCACCTGGATAGAAAAAAGGCCGGAGAAAGAGAATTGAGGTGTCCAACACATATGAGTGAGGCCTTCTTGGATCTCTAGCTCTCGTCAAGCCTTCCCAACACTACAAGGAATAGAAATGAGCCATCCAAATGAGCTTTACCCAAATTCCTGACCCACAGTGTCAAGAACAAAGAAAGGGTTGTCGTTTGGGTCTTTCCGCTATCTTTTTGTGTCGCCACAATGGTGCACATGAATGTCCTGCCCGATGCTCTCAAGAGCATCAACAATGCCGAAAGGAGAGGCAAACGCCAGGTTCTTACTAGGCTGTGCTCCAAAATCATCATCCGGTTTCTCATTGTGATGGGGAAGTATGGTTACATTGGCAAATTTGAGATCATTGATGATCACAGAACTGGGAAAAATTGTTGTGAACCTCACAGGCAGGCTAAATAAGTGTTGAGTTATCAGTCCCAGATTTGATGTGCAACTCAAACATCTGGAAAAATGTCAGAATAATCTACTTCTATCCCTCTAGTTTGGTTTCATTGTACTGACAACCTCAGCTGGTATCATGAACCATGAAGAAGCCAGAAGAAAACACACAGGAGGGGAAATCCTGGGATTCTTTTTTTAGCAATATAATACATATTCACAAATAAAATGCCTCATGGACTCTGGTACTAAAAGAAAAAAAAGAAACGTTGTCATTTGAAGCTATTAAGTTTTAGGGTTGTTTATTATGAAGTGCTAATATCTATTTAGTAATAGATAACTAAAACAGGAAACACTGCTAAATATTCACTACTTCTTTGAGATCCATGTGGAGGTAACAGCATCTCTTTTTTTTTTGAGACAAAGTCTTGCTCTGTCATCCAAGCTGGAGTGCAGTGGTTCAACCATAGCTCACTGCAGCTTCGATCTCCCAGGCTCAAACAATCCTCCCACCTCAGCCTTCTGAGTAGCTGGGACTACAGGCATGCACCACCACACCTGCTAATTTTTAAATTTTTTATTAAGCCAGGATCTCCCTATGTTGCCCAGGCTGGTCTCCAACTCCTAGGCTTAAACTATCCATCTCGGCCTCCCAAAGAGCTGGGCTTACAGGAATGAGCCACTGCATCCATCCAGTAGCAGCATCTTAAAATGGGGAATTTCAGTTTAAAATTCCAAGTGTAGCTCATAGCAAACCAGATAGAAAGAAGCCCAGGTCTTGGTTACTAACTGCCTTTCCTTGAAGTATTGAGGTATAGTAGGATTGTTATCATTAACTTTAGTGAGGTAATTCCAACTGACTACATGGAAAGATATTTAAATTATCTACTTTTGAATATTTTAGGCCAGGTATGCTGGCTCAGGCCTGTAATACGAGCACTTTGGGAGGTCAAGGTGGGTGGATCACTTGAGTTTAGGAGTTTGAGACCAACCTGGCAACAGAGCGAAACCCCATCTCTACAAAAAATACAAAAATTAGCTGGGCATGATGGTGTACGCCTGTAGTCCCAGCTACTTGGGAGGCTGAGGCAGGAGGATCCCTTGAGCCTGGGAGGTGGAGGTTGTAGTGAGACAAAATTACACCACTGTACTCCAGACTGGGTGATGGAAATGACACCCTGTCTTAAATTTTTTTTAAAAAAACATTAATAGCCTGCAAAAGTTTCACCAGCCTTCTCATGCTGGTGTTATTAAAAAAAATTGTTGAAATGAAAATCAGAAATATAAGTTTAAAATATTCCGGGCTGTTATTATATTTAGTTTTTCTTATAAAAGCTTTTGTGTCTTATTGTTGGCTTTAATTTGTTATCAATTTCTCTTTGAAAAAAAAAGCCTCTGAACCTGCACTAGTTTTATAGGACATTCAACTGAGGTTAGCTCAAATCAATACTATGCCCTTTCTTTGAACATTGTGAGGACACAGGGAAAAGGTAAGAGTTTCCAATATAATTGGGGCATATGAGAAATTGGACTGATGTATATAAAAAATTAGAGAAAAATACAAATTACTACACATTCCAGGACAAAGTTGTGTGATGCACTAAGGGAAATTGCATTAGAAAAGGGACTGTCCTGGTCAGAAAGTAACTTACTGAAGAGAAACTTGAGCTAGGACTTGAAAGATGGCATGATTCGGATAGAAAAGATTTCTAGGTATCTCTTAAATAGATCCTAACACTCCCAGATCTACCAACTAACTACCTACTCTGCTAATCAATTTCTAGTGTAGAAAATTTTGTCCTTAAACTTCATTTTTGACTGTTCTACAAATTATTTAACCACTTTAATGACATCTAGTATAGTGGACTAGAATATTTACTAAACGGGCCACAAATAATTTAGTAAGAAACTAAGAGTAAATGTATGTCTCCATGTCCTCTTTAGGTCTAGGCTAAACTTTATAAACGAGTTACATGAAAACAATGTCCTAATAAAATAAATGTTATTCTGTCCTTCTTTTCTGGTAAGATATGCTAGTTATTGAGGAAAAAACAATTGTATGTCATAGCGTATAATTAATATAAAACGACTACTTACATGAAAAGAAAATGAACAAGTATATGGAAATGAAATCAAATCCCTCTACTAATTCTTGCCCATCTCAAATGTAAGTAATTTCCTAATTTTTCAATTTGTGGCAGACATAGCTAGTTGCCTATCCAACATCCATTCTCTCCTTTTTTTCTTACTTACAGAGATCTGTCCACAGTTTAAAAAATGCTGAGCCTCTCAGATTCCCTTATGATTAGGAATGGTCAATGACATATGAGTTGAAGTTACTTGGTGATGCCCCTAAGAATGTGCAGAAAAGGGATAGATTCAAAGGGATCATTCTTTCTTTTCCATTACCTTTTTTTTTTTTTTTCTTTCTGGAATACAGATCTAATGTCTGGATGGGAGGCAGCAATATTGCAACTACAAGAACAAAAGTCACACGTTAAGGATGGAGAATCTGGAAAGTAGGAACCTGAATTTTTCACTTTTTTTTGGAGTAAGCAGCCCTTAATTGCCTATTTATGGAGTTCATGTCACATGAAAAAAATAAATCTCTATTTGGCTAAGTTACTGAAGCCAGTTTCTGTTATATGCAGCTAAACACAACCCAAACTAATAGATAATTTTGTAGACTTACATCTCTGAAGATCTTTGGCCTTTGGGCTGTGATTACAGCTGAAGTGCCCCTTCTCCCCCCAAATTTACATTAATTTACATCTGTCTTTTCTTCCTTATTTGATGGTATGGTATGTCTGCTAGGGACCAATCAGTAGACAAAAAACATACCTGTGATTTGAATAGGGAAAATTTAACATAAAAAAACCCATTAACCAGTGAAAGATGCCTAAAAGGAGCAGAGTGGACTCTAAGGGGTCCAGTGGTACTCCTGTAGGCATGGCTACTAACCTTGGCTGAAGAAGAACTTACAAGAAGAAGGAAACTGAGAAATTTAGAGGAGAATGTGTGACTGCCACAGGAATGTGTAGTCCACCTGTGCTGAAGAAACTTGCTGGAGGCATGGGCCATAACTGAATTGTGAGGACTGTAGAGGTGAATACTACCAGGCCCTGCCTGCAAACCAATCCACTGGCTCCACACAAAAACGTCTACCAGAAGAAGAATGTCAAGTCCTTTCCTCTGCTCTGGCCTCCCAGTGTCTCTCCATCATCTTCTATTGGCAGGACCTATCATTTTACCATTGCCAAAGCAGAAATTTTGCAGGGTCCAGCTTACAGGGTCCAGCTCCAGAATAACAAAGCAAGGGAAAAAAAGATGGATTTGTAGCTGAGAAGTCATAAGTCAATAACTTAAGAAGTCATAAGTTAATAACTAGCACATATAGTAAGATTCTCAATGGCAGGCATTATGTCTAATGCATGCTATGTCTCTCATAGCACCTAACAGAGTGTTAAACATAGTAGTCACTCAATAAATGTTTTCTTGATAATAAATAGTATGTATGAAATGATTGGCAATAATTTTATTATCCTTTTTTATTTGTAATTTATGTGGGTACATAGTAGGTGTATGTATTTATGGGATACATGAGATATTTTGGGACAGGCGTGCAATGTATAATAATCACATCATAGGGTATTGGCTACCCATCCCCTCAAGCATTTATCCTTTGTGTTACAAACAATCCTATTACACCTGTTTACCTATTTTATTTTATTTTTATTTTTATTTTTTTAATTTTTTTGAAATGGAGTCTCGCTCTGTCACCAGGCTGGAGTGCAGTGGCACAATCTCAGCTCACTGCACCCTCCACCTCCAGGGTGCAAGCGATTCTCCTGCCTCAGCCTCCCGAGTAGGTGGGACTATAGGTGCGTGCCACCATGCCTGGCTAATTTTTTGTATTTTTAGTAGAGATGGGCTTTCATCATGTTAGCCAGGATGGTCTTGATCTCCTGACCTCAGGTGATCAGCCCGCTTCAGCCTCCCAAAGTGCTGGGATTACAGGCGTGAGCCACTGCGCCCAGCCCGTTTACCTATTTTAAAATGTACGATTATATTATTATTAACTATAGTCACCATGTTGTGCTATTAAATACTAGGTCTTATTCATTCTTTTTATTTTTTACTTTTTGTACCCATTAACCATCCCCCCTTTTCTCCTACCCCCACCCTCCACTACCCTTCCTGTCCTCTGGTAACCATCCTTTCATTTTCTATCTCCATGAGTGCAATTGTCTTGATTTTTTTATTCCACAGGTAAGTGAGAACAAGCGATGTTTATCCTTTTGTTCCTGGCTTATTTCATTTGACATAATGTCCTCCAGTTCCATCCATGTTGTTGCAAATGTCAGAATCTGATTTTTTGTTATGGCTGAATAGTACTTCATTGTGTATAATTACCACATTTTCTTCATCCATTCATCTGCTGATGGACACTTAGAGGCCGCTTCCAAATTTTGGCTGTTGTGTGAACAGTGCTGCAGTAAACATGGGAGTGTATATATATCTTTGACATACTGATTTCCTTTCTCGTGAGTATATATCCAGTAGTTTGCTGGATCATATGGGGGCTCTATTTTTAGTTTTTTGAGGAACCTCTAAACTGTTCTCCGCAGTGGTTGTACTAATTTACATTCCTACCAACAGTGTATGAAGGTTCCCTTTCCTTCACATCCTTGCCAGCATTTTTTATTGCCTGTTTTTTGGATAAAAGCCATTTTAACTGGGGTGAGATGATATCTCATTGTAGTTTTGATTTGCATTTCTCTGATGACCAGTGATGTTTAGCACCTTTCCATGTACCTGTTTGTCATTTGTATATCTTCTTTTGAGAAACGTCTGTTCAAATCTTTGGTCCATTTAAAAATCAGATTATATATTTTTTTCCTGTAAAGTTGTTTGACTTCCTTTTATATTCTGGTCATTAAGCTCTTGTCAGATGGGTAGTTTGCAAATATTTTCTCCCATTCTGTGGGTTGTCTCTTCACTTTGATTGTTTCCTTTGCTGTGCAGAAGCTTTTTAATTTGATGTGATTCCATTTGTCGATTTTTGCTTTGGTTGCCTGCGTGCTTATGGGGTATTACTCAAGAAATTTTTGCCCAGACCAATGCCCTGGAGAGTTTTCCAATATTTTCTTGTAGTAGTTTCATAGTTTGACATCTTAGATTTAAGTCTTTAGTCCATTTTGATTTGATTTTTATGTAAGGCAAGAGATAGGGATCAATTTCAGTCTTCTTCATATGGATATCCAGTTTTCCCAGCACCATAATTATTCTTCTCTTTTAGCTAAGATGTGTGTCTTTTGAGAAAAATTTGGATTGCCTCTGGTATTTCTTTTGAATATTGCAAAATTCAAACAGAGAACCCAAGGAATATTTTATTTTATTTATTTTATTTTATTTTTTTTTTTTTGAGGTGGAGTCTCGCTCTGTCGCCCGGACTGGAGTGCAGTGGCCGGATCTCAGCTCACTGCAAGCTCCGCCTCCCGGGTTTACACCATTCTCCTGCCTCAGCCTCTGGAGTAGCTGGGACTACAGGCGCCCGCCACCTCGCCCAGCTAGTTTTTTTGTATTTTTAGTAGAGACGGGGTTTCACCGTGTTAGCCAGGATGGTCTCTATCTCCCGACCTCGTGATCCGCCCGTCTCGGCCTCCCAAAGTGCTGGGATTACAGGCTTGAGCCACCGCGCCCGGCCCAAGGAATATTTTAAAATTGGTGGTATGAGTTTAAAATACTTGGACATTTTTGTGCGTCTATGAAGGATTCTGTGTTTATACTCTCATGTGCCTAAAGAATTCATCAAAAAACCCAAAACATTAAAGCCCTTTATGTATCCATTGCATGATATAATAAATATTGGCAGGAATGGAACATAGGTTGAGGAAGAACTAGGCCCTACATTGAGTTGTCAGGTAGGAATGTTTGTTTGTGGTCATCTTTTCACTTCTTCTTTTGATATTTTTGGTCCATTCCCAGGCCACTTACTCTCTCTTCGGACACCTGACATCTTTATGGTGTCTCCTGAATATATAAGACTCTTTATGGTAGCACCTACTAAAGCCATCTCTCTCTAGACCATGTCTAGCTCCAGAATTTTTACCCATGTAAAATCTTGATCTCCTAAGTGCTTGTTTCAGCAGCACATATAGCAACATTTTAATGATATGGAGAAGATTAGCATGGCTCCTATGCAAGGACAACACATAAATCCATCAAGTATTCCATATTTTTATAGTATGCTATCATTTATCTCAGAAGTGAAGAGAGATATGTGATTTTATCTAAGACATGAAGAGAATTACAAATTTATTTCTTATATTTAAAAAATAGAAGGTTCATAGTCACCTGTGGGGGAAGGAACAGGTCAGAGGGAATAAAAATAGAAGCTGGGCTGGATGTGGTGGCTCACGCCTGTAATCCCAGCACTTTGGGAGGATCTGGTGGGCAGATAACAAGGTCAAGAGATCGAGACCATCCTGGTCAACATGGTGAAACCCCCTCTCTACAAAAAATACAAAAAGTAGCTGGGCATGGTGGTGCACACCTGTAGTCCCAGCTACTCGGGAGGCTGAGGCAGGAGAATTGCTTGAACCTGGGAGGTGGAGGTAGCAGTGAGCCAAGATATGCCACTGCACTCCAGCCTGGTGACAGAGCGAGACTCCATCTCAAAAAAAAAAAAAAAAAAGTTCCAAAATGGCCAAATAGAAACAGCTCCAGTCTACAGCTCCTAGCGTGAGCAATGCAGAAGACTGGTGATTTCTGCATTTCCAACTGAGGTATCAGGTTCATCTCACTGGGGCTTATTGTACAGTGGGTGCAGCCCACAGAGTGTGAGCCAAAGCAAGGCAGGGCATCGCCTCACCCAAGAAGCACAAGGGGTTGGGGAATTCCATTTCCTAGCCAAGGGAAGCTGTGACAGACGGTACCTGGAAAATTGGGACACTCCCACCCTAATACTGTGCTTTTCCAATGGTCTTAGCAAACAGCGCACCAGGAGATTATATGCCACGCCTAGCTTGGAAGGTCCCACACCCATGGAGCCTTGCTCACTGCTAGCACAGCAGTCTGAGATCCAACTGCAAGGCAGCAGTGAGGCTGGGGGAGAGGCACCCACCATTGCTGAGGCTTGAAGTAAACAAAGTGGCCAGGAAGCTCAAACTGGGTGGAGCCCACTGCAGCTCAAGGAGGCCTGCGTGCCTCTGTAGACTCCACCTCTGGGGGCAGGGATAGCTGAACAAAAGGCAGCAGAAACTTCTGCAGACTTAAACATCCCTGTCTGACAGCTTTAAAGAGAGTAGTGGTTCTCCCAGCATGGAGTTTGGGATATAAGAACGGACAGACTGCCTCCTCAAGTGGGTCCCTAAGCCCTGATTAGCCTAACTAGGAGGTACCTCCCAGTAGGGGGCCAACTGACACCTCATATGGCCAGGTGCCCCTCTTAGATGAAGCTTCCGGAGGAAGGATCAGGCAGCAACATTTGCTGTTCTGCAATATTTGCTGTTCTGCAGCCTCCGCTGGTGATACCCAGTCAAACAGGGTCAGGAGTGGGCCTCCAACAAACTCCAGCAGACTTGCAGCTGGGGGTCCTGACTGTTAGAAAGAAAACTAACAAACAGAGAGGACATCCACACCAAAACCCCATCTGTTTGTCACTATGCTCAAAGACCATAAAACCACAAACATGGGGATAAACAAGAGCAGAAAAGCTAAAAATTCTAAAAATCAGAGCGCCTCTTCTCCTTCAAAGGAACGCAGCTCCTCGCCAGCAATGGATCAAAACTGGACGGAGAATGACTTTGACGAGTTGAGAGAAGGCTTCAGACGATGGGTAATAACAAACTTCTCTGAGCTAAAGGAGGATGTTTGAACCCATGGCAAAGAAGCTAAAAACCTTGAAAAAAGATTAGATGAATGGCTAACTAGAATAAACAGTGTAGAGAAGACCTTAAATGACCCAATGGAGCTGAAAACCATGTCAAGAGAACAACGTGACGCATGCACAAGCTTCAGTAGCCGATTCAATCAAGTGGAAAAAGGGTATCAGTGATTGAAGATCAAATGAATGAAATGAAGCAAGAAGAGAAGTTTAAAGAAAAAAGAGTAAAAAGAAATGAACAAAGCCTCCAAGAAATATGGGA
>NW_012115422.1:1962510-1963778 GCF_000951035.1 Colobus angolensis palliatus
GGCCAACATTCAAATTCAGGAAATACAGAGAATGCCACAAAGATACTCCTCGAGAAGAGCAACTCCAAGACACATGATTGTCAGATTCACCAAAGTTGAAATGAAGGAAAAAATATTAAGGGCAGCCAGAGAGAAAGGTCAGGTTACCCACAAAGGGAAGCTCATCAGATTAACAGCAGATCTCTTAGCAGAAACTCTACAAGTCAGAAGAGAGTGGGGGCCAATATTCAACATTCTTAAAGAAAATAATTTTCAACACAAAATTTCATATCCAGCCAAACTAAGATTCATAAGTGAAGGAGAAATAAAATCCTTCACAGACAAGCAAATGCTGAGAGATTTTGTCACCACCAGGCCTGCCTTACAAGAGCTCCTGAAGGAAGCCCTAAACATGGAAAGGAACAACCGGTACCAACCACTCCAAAAACATGCCAAATTGCAAAGACCACCAATGCTGGGAAGAAACTGCCTCAACTAACGAGCAAAATAACCAGCTAACATCATAATGACAGGATCAAATTCACACATAACAATATTAACCTTAAATGTAAATGGGCTAAATGCTCCAATTAAAAGACACAGACTGGCAAATTGGATAAAGAATCAAGACCCATCAATATGCTGTATTCAAGAAACCCATCTCATGTGCAGAGACACACATAGGCTCAAAATAATGGGATGGAGGAAGTTCTACCAAGCAAATGGAAAACCAAACAAAAAAGGCCAAGGTTGCAATCCTAGTCTCTGATAAAACAAGCTTTAAACCAACAAAGATCAAACGAGACAAAGAAGGCCATTACATACTGGTAAAGGGATCAATTCAACAAGAAGAGCTAACTATCCTAAATATATATGCACCCAATACAGAAGCACCCAGATTCATAAAGCAAGTCCTTAGAGACCTACAAAGAGACTTAGACTCCCACACAATAATAAGGGGAGACTTTAACACCCCACTGTCAACATTAGACAGATCAATGAGACAGAAAGTTAACAAGGATATCCAGGAATTGAACTCAGCTCTCCACCAAGCAGACCTAATAGACATCTACAGAACTCTGTACCCCGAATCAACAGAAAATACATTCTTCTCAGCAACACATCACACTTATTCCAAAGTGGACCACATAGTTGGAAGTAACGCACTCCTCAGCAAATGTAAAAGAACAGAAATTATAACAAATTGTCTCTCAGACCACAGTGCAATCAAACTAGAACTTAGGACTAAGAAACTCAAGCAAAACCACTCACCTACATGGAAACTGAAC
>NW_012115422.1:1966065-2008431 GCF_000951035.1 Colobus angolensis palliatus
TCAGAGAAATGCAAATCAAACCACAATGAGATACCATCTCACACCAGTTAGAATGGTGATCATTAAAAGTCAGGAAACAATAGGTGCTGGAGAGGATGTGGAGAAATAGGAACACTTTTACACTGTTGGTGGGACTGTAAACTAGTTCAACCATTGTGGAAGACAGTGCAGCAATTCCTCAAGGGTCTAGAACTAGAAATACCTAGTTCTAGGTATTTGACCTAGCCATCCCATTACTGGGTATATACCCAAAGGATTATAAATCATGCTGCCATAAAGACACATGCACATGTATGTTTATTGCGGCACTATTCACAATAGCAAAGACTTGGAACCAACCCAAATGTCCATCAATGATAGACTGGATTAAGAAAATGTGGCACATATACACCATGGAATACTATGCAGGCATAAAAAAGGATGAGTTCATGTCCTTTGTAGGGACATGGATGAAACTGGAAACCATCATTCTGAGCAAACTGTCACAAGGACAGAAAACCAAACACCACGTGTTCTCACTCATCGGTGGGAATTGAACAATGAGAACACTTGGACATAGGGTGGGGAACATCACACACCGGGGCTTGTTGTGGGGTGAGGGGATGGGGGAGGGATAGCATTAGGAGATATACCTAATGTAAATGACGAGTTAATGGGTGCAGTACACCAACATGGCACATGTATACATATGTAACAAACCTGCACGTTGAGCTCATGTACCCTAGAACTTAAAGTATAATAAAAAAAAATTTTTCCTTCAATTATCCTAAATATAAGATAAATTATGTAAAAAAAAAAAGGAATAGAAGCTGGACTTCTTTGAGTGTACTCTGCTTTGTAGATTTGAATTTGGAACCATGCAAACCATATGAGAAGTAAAATTTTTAAAAATTTCTAAAAATTAAAAATTAATGGAACAAATGAATTTAACTCCGCATAGCCGGTAGCATAATTACACGGAGTAAATACAAAGAGTTTCTATTAAGGGACAAAAAGGCAAGTCCTTGCTCATTCTGCTTCACACATACTGGCCTCCTTGCTGTTCCTGAAACGTATGAACTACACTCCACCTCACAGAGCTGTATGTTTTGTTCCTTCAGCTTGTAATACTTTTCCCCTGGATAGTCACTTGGTTCTCACTTTCACTTCCTTCAAGTCTTTGCTCAAATGTCACCTCTTAAGAGAGGTCTTCCCAAATCCTTTACCTATCTTTATATTTCTTCAGAGCTCTTCTTGCTATGTGGTGTCACGTATTCATCATTAGTTTGTTTGGCTCTTGTATTAGACTATAAATCTATGAGGACAGGGACTTTGTTTTTTTCTCTTTTTTTGAGATGGAGTCTTGCTCTGCCACCCAGGCTGGAGTGCAGTGGCATGATCTCAGCTCACTGCAACCTCTGCCTCCTGGATTCAAGTGATTCTTGTGTCTCAGCCTCCCGAGTAGCTGGGATTACAGATGTGTGCCACCACATCCGGCTACTTTTCGTAGTTTTTCTTTTTCTTTTTTTCTTTTTTTTTTTTTTAGTACAGACGCGGTTTCACCGTGTCGTCTAGGCTGTCTCAGCTGATCCGCTCACCTCGGCCCCCCAAGCGCTGGGATTACAGGCATGAGCCACTGCGCCCAGCCAACTTTGTGTTTTCCATTGCTGTATTCACAGAGTCTAGAACATGCTTAGCCCATTAAGAGGCACTCAATGAATTTTTGAGAAATGGGGTTGGGAAGAAAAGGATAAACTGTTAACTTTTTCTTTATACATCTCTGTATTATTTGATATGTTACAATAAGCATGAATTACTTTAAAAATTTAAAAAATGTGTTAGGAATGTTGTAAAAATTCACAATAATTGAGAAAATATATTATTCCCTCTGTGTGTTTGCATTAATTAAACCAAAGGGAATCCTGGCTAAATGTTGAATTTCAGTTCTTGGTGATAGGCTTGGGTGTACTTTTAGTCTATAGCCCTACCCAATACTCTTCAAATTATATTCTCACTCTAATCTATCTATGGCTAGGCTATTGTTGTTTTAAAGCATTGTGTGTGTGTGTGTATGTGTGTGTATAGTGTGTGTGTGTACCTTTCTATCTATATATTGGCTATAGTTTCTTATATGTGGTAAGAAGATGTTATGTGAATTTTGGCTACTTTTTAATAAAATCAATTGTAATTGTAAGTCCTCATTCTTCTTCAAGAAGTTAAATTCATCTATATTTAATGGACCCAGATATTCAAATTTTGGTTAAGAGATAGGAAATTTCACAACAGTAACAAAATGTTTCAAAGCACTTTTACTTATCAAAATTTTCTGCTACTGTAGTCCCAGTGAGGTCTGTAAGGGTCATATTCCCAGTCAATTCCGTATATCAATTACAGAATTCTAGGGTTTGCATGTGGTACAAGTGCACCATGCTGAGTATGCTTCATTTTCTCTCCATTTTTGGATGATCATGGTCCTATGGAGGAATAACATGGTTACACAGAGCTAGTCATACTTTTCTTGGTCACCTTTTCCCATTACTGATTTCAATAAATTATTCCATTAGATGATTAGTCTCAGACTTTTCCTTACCCATCTTGCCCTTCTAAAAATTCCTGCTTTCTGGACTTTGAAAATTAGGTTAGTTTCCTATGTCAGGTCCCCAAGCCAGGGAACTTGGCTTAAAGTAGTGATCACTATATAATAATTTTAAGTGGAGTATGATGTTCAGAGGCAAAACATCAAGGAGACACATCCTATAAAACGGGGTCTGCAAGTGGAAGCATCAGGATTTGTTTATGGATTGAATTAGAGTGCTTGTTAAAATTGCTTTCATTGATTTGAACTAGAGGATAGCTAAGCAAAAGATGCACGTTTTAAATTAAAAACTTGTAACTGAACTTGAAGTAGAAAACATGGTCCAACAAACACACATGATCAATAACTACAGAAAAACAAAGCAGAGAACACAGTAGTTAAAAGCTTTAATTTTTAATTTAGAGGGTCCTATCCCCCATATTGTCCAGTCTAGTCTGGAACTCCTAAACTCAAGCTATCTGCCCGCCTCGGCCTCCCAAAGTGCAGGAATTACAGGCACAAGCCACTGTGTCTGGCCTCCATGTGCCCTTCTTGACCGTTCCTCTGAACTTGTTCTACCATCAGTGGAGATAAACAGATCCCCTATGAGAGTATAGCCTTAAAGAACCAGTAAACTTTTTTTAAGGCTTCTGTTCTATTTTAGCTTAGAAAAACTTTAATCTTAAAAAAATATGCAATGCTTATATTACATTCTATTGTGTATCTGACCGAGATAATTTAAAATACTTTACCAATTAAATGACTGAATTCTCCGCCCTATTATTCTCGAGTAAAACTGATGTACTAGGAGATAGGTCATGCTTTCGTATGGTTTTGCTCACATCCTGTCCCATCATTGCCTACCTCAAGAGTGCAAGAATCTCAAATTTAGGTGGAGGGATTTGTTGTCAGACTTTCCTCTTTCTATCTGCTCATCCTATGGTCTCTGGCTAATAGAGGGTACATAATCTACAACAATACAGACAGCAGGTAAATGGCCCATCTTTCTGGAAACTTTACTAGACTATAGCAAACTGTGTACAAATTCTTTTCTTAAGATCCTACCAATTTTAACTTCTCAAGAGTTAACTTTAGTCAAATTTTTCTCCACCCTATTTCCTCACTATTTTTTTAACCTCTTGGCTCAGAACATCCAATTCATGCTTTTTGTACCACATTCTTATTTTTGGTCAGTATCAGCTAACATCCGATCACACAGCATGCTGAGAGCTCTGGAGAATGAACTGGGAAAAGAAACCAGGTATAAGGAGTTCAGGGTAAATTCAGGGGCTAAAGTGATAAGTGCTTCCCCCATAGAAAGACTGTGACTTCTTTAGATATAGATAAATACTTTGGAGCGCACTTTTGGTAGGCAGAATAGTTCCCCATTACCACAAAAAATGTCCATGTCCTAATCCCCAGAACCCGTGAATGTGTTACCTCACATGGCCAAAGACACTTTGCAGTTGTGACTCAATTAAGGATTTTGAGGCGAGGCGATTTGCCTGGATTATCTGGATGGGCACGATGTAATCACCAGGGTCCTTATAAAGTTAAAGAGGGAGGCTGGAGGTCCAGAATCAGAGAAGGAGCTGTGATGATGGCAGAATTAGAGTGGTGCCGCATGAGGAAGACTCCACTAGCTGTCACTGGCTTTGAAGATATTGGAAGGAGGCCACCCGCCAAGAAATGTGGGCAACCTCCAGAATCTGGAAAGGCAGGGCAGTGGGTTCTGTGGAGCCTCTAGAAGGAATGCAGTGCTGGCAACACCTTGATTTTAGCCTGCTGGGACCCATTTTAGACTTCTGACCTCCAGAACTGTAAGGTAATAAATTTGTGTTGTTTTAAGCCAACAAGTCTGTAGTTATTTGTTACAACAGTAGAAGGAAAGTAATACAGTAGTCAAACTTTTGTCTGATTCTAGGCATGGGTCATTAATCTGGGAGGACAAACCAAGAAGAGTGGATGGAGCCTTGATTTTGGAATTCAGGCAGCTGAGGTGGACTTTATTATATGGGATAGGTCATTTTAGTGCAAGGTCAGGGATATGAGCAGCAGGGCTATGCCCTGACAAAATGGTGATATGATCTACAAAAGCATAGTAGGTATACTAGCCAGTGGGTTGGGTCATAGGACCAAGCTTATTCTGGGCACCCAAAATTTGGGAAAATAGGGAAAAAAACACATACTCAAGAAATGGACAGACGTGTACAAGAAGAGAAGGTTGATACTTCTGGGCAGGTAGAAACAGGAAGCTGATACGTAATAGTGCTGCTGAAATGCTCTTGAGCATAAAGCTACACAACACTTTATGAACTAAGTGGTTAAAAGAAGAGCTGGTGGGTGTGGTGGTGTGTGCCTGTAGTCCCAGCTACTCAGGAGGCTGAGACAGGAGAATCGCTTGAACCCAGGAGGCGGAGGTTGCAGTGAACCGAGATCATGCCACTACACTCCAGCCTGGCAGTAGAGTGAGACGAAAAAAAAAAAAAAAAAAGGAAGAAGAGCTGGAAATATATTTCCAGGTTGGGCTCCAGTGGTTTCAAGTGGCTGTTTGGTTAGAAAACCCTGCAGGAACAGGGCAGCTAGAGAAGAGTCATCAGTGACAGTGTTGGCCAGAAAGGTAATAGAAAGAAGGCCAGGAAATGTGAGACAGTGTCAGTTCAATGATGGGTCAGTTTCACTGGTAGGTTACCGGAGGGTAAAAGTAATGGGTTTCTGGATTCACACTTTTTTGTTGTTGTTGTTGTTGTTATTTGTGTTTTTCCAGATGGAGTCTCACTCTGTCACCCAGGCTGGAGTGCAATGGTGCAATCTTGGCTCACTGCAACCTCTACCTCCTGGGTTCAAGCAATTCTTCCATCTTAGCCTCCCGAGTAGCTGGGATTACAGGCACCTGCTGTCATGCCTGGCCAATTTTTATATTTTGAGTAGAGATGGGGTTTCACCATGTTGGCCAGGCTGGTCTTAAACTCCTGACCTCATGTGATCTGCCCACCTCGGCTTCCCAAAATGCTGGGATTACAGGTGAGAACCACCACGCCTAGCCAGGATTCACACTTTTGATCATATAAGGGTCCTGTCCAGTGTTACTGGGGAACAAGTCTAGACACATTCCTTTATTTTCTTCCCCCACTGAAACCATTCTATTTACAGTAATATCTTACTGGTGTTAGTCTACTCTTATTTAATCCACTTGTCTTCATCTCCTCTCTTCAGATTCTTGTGTCTCATTCATTCATTCAACAAGCATTTTATGTATTTATTACATACAATTGCTAGACTGCTTTCTTAAGATATTTATTTGATGAAAAACCTAGAATAAAATGTATACTAACTAATGTAAACTTAAAAGCCTTCTTTTTTTTTCCTGTTCTTCTCCCACCTTGCCCATTATTGAAACCCTCTGATTTGGCCAAAATGGCCCAGTTCCCTTCCTCCAGACATTCATTACATAAAAACTTCTTTGTAACTCTGGCCGCTTTTACTGTAGTAAAGTTCAGAGACCTCTGAGTCTTCAGTTATCTCTTTCATATATTAGCAAAATATAACCTATCCAAATACAGCTGAAGATTAAAAATATAATAAATTGTGGGAAATGGTAGGGGAAGGTTGAGAACGAAGACCAAATCTTCTTTACTGTCCCTATTTGCTATTGCTGCTGCCAAATTATCTGGACAAAGAGCATTACCCTTCAGATCTGCTAATTCCATCTCATGCTCAACTCTTCTGCCTCAGAGATTTTATTTAATTTGGATCTCTGTCCTGCCAAAATATTGACTCTTGGCCTATTTGTCCTGTGCTTTCACTTCTGACCAACTTTCTCTTAAAACCAAGAGCAAAACAATCCTTTAATGATTATATAAGAAATGCATGAATATGAGCTCGTAAGTAATCTAAACAATATGAATTATGTAGAGCAAAAACCATAGCTCTTGCACAGCTTACTCCCCAGTGTTGTTTTCCTTCCCAGAAGTAATCATTATTAACAGTTTAATGTGTATCTTTCCAGATATTTTACTATGTTTTTACGTGGAAATATATGAATACGGTTTTAATTTTCTTAAATAAAAATATACCTTCTTTTCAATAAATGGTTCTAGGAAAACTGAATATCTATATGCAAAATTATGAAGTTGGACCCTTATCTCATACCACATGCAAAAATAACTCAAAATGCATCAAAGATCTAAATGTAAGATCTAAAACTACAAAACTCTCAGAAGACATTAGATTTGGTGATAATTTCTTGGATATACCACCAAAATCACAGATGACAACAACAAATAGATAGATTGGACTTTAACAGTATTAAAATTTCTATACATCAAAGGATACTTTTAAGAGAGTGAAAAGACATCACACAGAATGGTGAAAAATATTTATATACCTGATAAAGTTAGAACACCCAGAATATGTAAAGAATTCTGACAACTCAACAAGAACCAAAACAATCCAATTTAAAAATTGAGAGGCCAGGTGTGGTGGCTCATTCCTGTCATCCCAGCGCTTTGGGAGGCCAAGGTGGGTGGATCGCTTGAGGTCAGGAGTTCGAGACCAGCCTGATCAATGTGGTGAAACCCTATTTCTACTAAAAATACAAAAATTAGCTGGGCATGGTAGCACGTGTTATGCACATTCGTGTGAAGAGACCACCAGACAGGCTTTGTGTGAGCAATAAAGCTTTTTAATCACCTGGGTACAGGTGAACTGAGTCCGAAAAAGGAGTCAGCAAAGGGAGCTAGGGGTAGGGCAGTTTTATAGGATTTGGGTAGGTAGTAGAAAATTACAGTTAAAGGGGGTTTTCTCTTGTGAGCAGGGGTGGGGGTCACAAGGTGCTCAGTGGGGAACTCCTGAGACTCATTGTCCAGGAGAAGGAATGTCACAAGGTCAATTGATCAGTTAGGGTGGGGCAGGAACAAATCACAATGGTGGAATGTCATCAGCAGGAATTGACTATTTCACTTCTTTTGTGGTTCTTCAGTTGCTTCAGGCCATCTGGATGTATATGTGTAGGTCACAGGGCTTATGATGGCTTAGCTTGGGCTCAGAGGCCTGATGGCTTAGCTTGGGCTCAGAGGCCTGACAGTGTGTGCCTGTAGTCCCAGCTACTCTAGAGGCTGAGGTAGGAGAATTGCTTGAATCCAGGAGGCAGAGGTTGCAGTGAGCTGAGATAGTGCCACTGCACTCCAGCCTGGGTGACAGAGTGACACTCCATCTCAAATAAATAAATAAATAAATAAATAAAATGGACAAAGGTCTTGAATAGATGCCTCTCCAAAAAAGATATACAAATGGGCATTAAGCACATGAAAAGATCCACATCACTAGTCATTAGGAAAATGCAAATCAAAGTCACAATGAAATACCACTTCACACCCTTTAGGATGACTGGTATAAAAACCAAAGAAAAATAACAAATGTTGGTGAGGACGTGGAGAAACTGGTACCTTTGTTTGTTGCTGTTGGGAATATAAAATGGCAGTAATTGTTGAAAACAGCATAGTAGTCCCTCAGAAAGTTAAACACAGAATTACCATATGATTCAGCAATTCCACTTCTAGGCATATACTCAAAAGAATTGAAAGCAGTGACCCAAACAGATACTCGTACATCAATGTTCATGTAACATTATTTACAGTAACCAAAAGGTGGAAAGAACCCACATGTCCATCAACAAATAAATGAATAAACAAAATATACATGCAATAGAATATTATGCAGCCTTAAAAAGGAGTAAAATTCTGATGTATGTTACAACATGGATGAACTTTGGAAACATGCTAAGTGAAATAAGATTCAAAAGGATAAATAGTATATGATTCTACTTATGTGGAATGCTTAGGTCTGGCAAATTCATAAGGATGCAAAGTAAAATAGAGGTTCCCAGGGCCTGGGGCCAGGGGAAATTGGGAGTTATTGCTTAATGGGCACAGAGCTTCTGTTTGGGAAGATGAAAAGTTCATCTTTCATGAAATGGATAGTGGTGATGTTTGCACAACATGTGAATGCATTTAATGCAACTGAACTGTACACTTAAAAATGATTAAAATGCTAACTTTTATGTTATGTATATTTTACCATAATAAAAAGTATTTTAAAACTAACGCGTATAAGTATTTTAATTTCAGTAAACATAGCACAGTTACCTCAATTGACCTTGATTTTTCAACTCATATGTATTAGTATTTCAATTTCAGTAAACAAAGTTACCTCAATCTTTTAAAAATAATGTTTACAATTTTATAGTGGAAATTTAAAACATATTATAAAAGGAAATAGTATAATAAATTCCCACCTGTCCTCCAGGGTTAGCACTTATCAACACATAGTCAGTCTTGTGTCTTCTATTCTCCTCATCCATGTCGTTTCCTCATTACCTCATGTTTTTTTGAAACCCATTCCAGAAATCATAATATTTAAATCATAAATGTTTAAGTATGATTTCCATAAGGACTCTTTTCTGAAAAACATAGCCACAAACCACTATCACATCTAAAATATTTAACAATTTGTTAATATTATCAGATATCCAGCTAGTGTTAAGGTATCTCTGATTGCCTGATAATATTTTTTAATAGTTGGTTTGTTGAAATTAAAGATCTGAACAAGTCTTTAAATTATAATTAGTCGTATGTCATTTAAGTCTCTTTTAATTTAAGTCTTTTTACAGATTCTCCCTTCCTCCTCTTTCAAATTGATTAGTTGAACAAACTAGACTTTTTGTCATGTAGTTTCCCACATTCTGGATTTTGCTAATTTTATCCTCATGGTATTACTAAACATGTTCATCTGAACCCTATATATTCTGTAAATTAGGAGTTAGAGCTACAGGCTTGGTCTGATTTGGATTTTTGCTTTCTTCAAATAGCATTCACAGGTGATGTTGTGTACTTCCTGTGTGCACCATTTAGGAGACACATAACATCTGATTGTCTTTTTTGTGACACTGCAATTGATCAGTGAGGTCAGTCTGATTTATTATAATTCCCTGTCAATTTGTCACTTAGTGATTTTAGTGGCCATTAATGATTAGTGCCTAGATCCATTATTTCATCAGAATTGAAAAATGACAATATTCTTTTCCTATCATTTGTTCTTTATCTATTAGCTGCAATTATTTTACAAAGAAGAATTTCCTTTATCAACAGTTTTTGTTTCTCTATAATACAATTGGAACCAGAAAGCCAAAATTAAATTGTTGGGGTTTTCCTTTTATTTACTAGTTTTCAGAATAATGAGTCATATAATTTTAAACCATCAACTAATTAGTGTAGAGTAATTATCTCATAGAGTAAGAGTGGATGATGTGTCCTTAAGGGAATTTGGATGATTTTCTGTCTTTGAAAGAAACCTGGACTAGGTAATCTCTATGGTTCCTTTGAGCTCTTGGAGCTCATAATTTTTCTTGCTCATGAAAACCATCTATGTTTTAATTCTCAATTTTCACAAATAATTAGTTGATATATTTCAATGTTATTTAGAGAGTAGACATTCCTTTAACATTTCATAGATATTATTTGCTAAAGAATTTGCAAAAATTTTGTGTGTTTTCTCAAAGTTCTGGATAGTTAGCTAATTTTTTTCAGGGGCTACTTCACTATCTTTTACATTTCTTTATGTGAATTTTAAACTTAGATTTTAAACTTCAAATTTTAAACAATGAAAAGTTGCAAGTATGCTGAAAATTCCTATTTATTTTTTATGTAGATTCAATAAATTTTGCCATTTTCCATAATTTTTAATACTCTCTCTGACTGTGTGCATGTGCTCACACACACATATAGCATTAACTATATACATAAACATCTATGTGTCTATCATCTATATACATTTGCACAAAGACATTTTATAGGTATTTTAATTACTTTTCTAAGCCATTTGAAAGTAGGTTGCCTGCATTATGCGCCTTAATATTTCTGTGCATATTTTCTCAAAACAAGAAGATTCTCTTACATAGCCACAGTATAGTTATCAAATCAGGACATTTAACATTGATATAAAACTTTTACCTAGTGTGCAGTTCATAGTCCAATTTCATCCATCGTTCCAATAAGGTTCTTTATAGCATTTTTTCCCTCTAATGTTGGCCCAACCACATTGACATTTTTGAAGAATACAGGTCAACTGCATACTTTTTCCCTGCTATGATCATATATATTTCCCAGTTATTAGTTGTAAATAACAGAAATTGCCTGTGGCTGATTTAAGTAGGAAAGGGATTTATTGAAAAGGTGTTGAGGAGCTCCTAGAATTTTAATATATCAGTGTATCTCAATAAATATTTTATTTTGAATATATAAAATATATATCAAAAACATTATTTACAAACAATAATAAATTATATTTATTGAGCACTTACAGTGTGCTGCACACTGATTGTATTATGTTATTGCCTTATCCAATAAATAACCCTATGGGGTAAATTTCCTTTCCAATACTCCTGAATTTATTTTAAAAATGAGACAACTATAGACTAGGAAAGCAAAATGAATTTTCCAAGGCCACACAGCTAGTAAGGTGCTGAGCCAGTGTTCAAAGTCAAGTTTTTTCTGACACTAAACTCCATTCTTTTTCCACTCCACATTTTAATGGCAGCATAACTTGAAAAGTTTTCTGAAAGACGTTTGCTAGAAAATAAGGGATCTGTGGTAGGCTGAAACATTAAATATTGCTTCAGTTGATATTATGAGAGATGTATATTGTAAAACATACATGCGTTTTAGCTTTTCTCCATCGTTAAAATCACTTCACAGACATGACCAAATGCTAGAGGAGCTGGTGAGAAAATCCTCAGCATGCACATCAAATTGTACCCACTTGGGGGCACCCACAATGCAGCTTTTCTGTCTGTTCTGCCTAGAAGCTTCGAGCCCTGCAGAACTGGATTGAGCCAGCTGACGTTCAGTCTGCTCTACAGGACTCAGACAGCCCGACCCGATATCTCAGGAAATAGTGCCCTATATCTCCAAGTTTAGGGAATATTTTACTTAGTTTGTTGCCCACATGATAAACTATTTTCTGCGGTTTAAAACGTCAATAATTAATACAATTGCTACTAGCCAAATGTGCTAGATATATGTTAGGATTTAATGACCAAGAACTAAAAATAATTTGCTGACTTAAAATGATATATTTGTCCAGAGGATTTTTTTTTTGATTTATGCTATGCCAAAATCAGGAACATAATGATTAACCAGTAGGGGTAAAAAATGTGCTGTAAAATCAAGCTAAGTGTTTTTTAATAGTTGTGCACTGTGGTCTCACCTGAAACATACTCTTTGATAGGGATATGTGTTGGCGATCTCCAGTGCTGCTGCTGATGTAATCTCCAGGCCAGCCATTTGGTCTTTAGCTCTATTTGATAGGAAAGATCCTCCTGATATATACAAATGTCTAAGATGCCACTGACCCAGATGTAGTTTCTGTGGCTTTGCCTAGAGAGGGGTTATTATTCCAGAGCATGAGGAGAGAAGATACAGCAAACACGATTGTACTGGATGTGGCCATCACAGTCTTTCGTATCCACCACTGCTGCTAAAGAGGCAGTTGAAGGTGGCCATATTTTAAACCATATAAATCCACCTTTAATATGGCTGCTTAGACCAGAGGGAGCCAAAGTATAGATGGGAGAGCAGCTCATGGGGTGATTTGGCTCAAAAAACTGTTCCAAGATGAAAAAGTTGGACCAATTATGTGCTTACCTATGAGAATCTGATTCAGGATACAGAATATGAGGTGACTTATAGTAGAAACTGATATGAAAGAATGTATACGGGGGGTATACTGTAGAATAGAGGCCAAGGGCACAGCCAGATTATGAGGAAACTAAGCCTTGAAGAAAGTGAGACAACAATTAAACTGAAGCTACTAGAGAAAGAAAAGATGAAGAGGGATTCAGTCTTTAGCTAGAAAATACATGAAGAGAGGCAGGGACAGGAGGAGGCTGAGCTGTGTTTCTGATGGAGCTCTTGAGGGAAGGTTCACAGTTCTTGCTCCTGAGGGTTCTTGGGTACAGTCCCAGTTTCTGTTCCAGTTCTGGTCCCTGCTCATTGATCACAATGAGATCCTGGCTTCCATCTTAAGTCTTGCAATAAACAGCCATTACTTGTGAAAACTTGCGTGAGTATCTGTCCCTTCCCAACCAAAGTAACTAACTAGACTAGAAGAATATGAGAGAATAATATTCCTGTTTCCTGTTTTTGAAGTCCTTTTTAAAAATTGTGGTAAAGTATATATATCATAAAATTTTCCATTTTAACCATTTTTAAGTATACAGTTCAGTGGCATTAAACTTTTTCATCATCCAAAACTGAAATTCTGTATCCATTAAACAGTAAGTCTTCACTCCTTACAGTCCCTGGTTACCATTATTCTACTTTTGATCTTTATGAAATTGTTCAGAATCCTTTTTGAATGAATAATATATATATAGAATAGCTAAGATTTATTTATGCAGCAAGCCTGTAAGTGACAAAGTCACTGCCCAGAGTTTTTGGGGAGCTGGAGTTATCCCAAATAGCCTGGAAAGTGTAGGCTGTTTATTGTGTGTAGTCAGGCAACTGCAGAAGCCTGCCTCACAACTTCCTTGGACTTTGCTGGTACCCTGTTCTGTCTGTCTGTTAGAATAGTTGAACGACTCATCTTACAACAATAATGAAAAAAAAAAAAAGGTTGAATGTCCATTCCTTCAATAGATCCATCATCAGAGAGTCAGGGGAGATGGAGATAAGGGAAATGAGGTTATGGGCTAGCAATAGGTCCACCAATGCAATAATTAAATGTAATCAGTGTTAATAAGAACAGTGACTACTTACTTAATCATGACTTACCATGTGCTTTTGTATATTAACTTATTTAATTTTCATAACATCCTCAAAGAACTGAAAATAGAACTACCATATGATCCAGCAATCTCACTGCTGGACATATATATACAAAAGAAAGGAAATCAGTATATCAAAAAGGTATCTGCACTCCCACGTTTACTGCAGCACTATTCATAGTAGCCAAGATACGGAATCAATCCCAGTGTCCATCAATGGATTAATGAAGAAAATATTGCATATACGATGGAATATTATAAAGCCATAAAAAGAATAAAGTACTGGCGGGTGCGGTGGCTCAAGCCTGTAATCCCAGCACTTTGGGAGGCCCAGGTGGGCGGATCACGAGGTCAGGAGATCAAGACCATCCTGGCTAACACGGTGAAACCCCGTCTCTACTAAAAATACAACAACAACAACAACAACAAAACTTAGCCGGGCGTGGTGGCGGGTGCCTATAATCCCAGCTACTCAGGAGGCTGAGGCAGGAGAACGACGTGAACCCGGGAGGCGGAGCTTGCAGTGAGCCGAGATCGTGCCACTGCACTCCAACCTGGGCGACAGAGCAAGACTCTGTCTCAAAAAACAAAAAAGAATAAAGTCCTGTCATTTGCAGCAACATAGATGGAACTGGAAGGAATAAGTTTTAGTGTTTGATAGTGCAGTAGGGAAACTATAGTTAAGAATTTATTGTACATTTCAAAATAGCTGGAAAAGAAGATTTGAAATGTTCCCAACATAAATAAATGATAAATGATGGGGTGATGGATACCACAATTTCTCTGATTTGATCATTACATGCTGTATATATGTATCAAAATATCATGTATAACTATTACATATCAATAAAATATAAATTACAAAAATTTTCTTTTTAAAAAAATTTTACTTTTTTTTTGTTTTTTTGTAGACACCGGGTTTTGCCATGTTGCCCAGACTGGTCTTGAACTCCTGAGCTCAAGCAATTCACCTGCCTTAGCCTCCCAAAGTGCTGGGATTATGGGCATGCACAGTCACCATGGCTGGTCAACAAAAAATTTCTTAATCTTATGAGACAGGTACTATGATTTCTGCATTTTGTAGTTAGGTAAATTAAAGTACAACGTGACTAAATTACTTGCTCAAGGTCACATAGCTGGTAAGTGACATAACTGAGTGACTTCTACTGCAGGAAGCTAATTCCAGTCACTTCACTTCTCACTTCATTGTTTCTTATCAGCATCAAGCTGAACCTTAGCAGTGTCAATAGTACTATAAAGACCATCATTGTCATGTTAAATAGACTTGTTGATGAAAAACTGAAAGGAAACAGATATTTATTTGTTACATTTAATTTTTCCTAATACTATATTAACATTTCATTTGTGTATCTGAATTTTCATCAGTTCAGACCTTCCCAACAGTGAATTTGGTGTGTGAGTTTTCAATATTTTGCCCTCAAAGCAGCCAGGTAGTCAGCCACCTCTCCCATTCACTCCAGTGGATTATGCAAATATTATCATTTCTGTGGGTGTTTTGATATGAAATGGGTTGGGAAAGCCTAGCAAATTAGTTGATATATCAAGTTTTCCTCCTCTTGTGTTCTTATTAAAATACTTACAAATACCAAATATGGTGTGTAACCTTGTGGCTTAAAGAGCCTTTTTTTTCTTTTAATTATCTCAACTGAAATTGTTTGAAGTTTAAATATTTTGATATCAGGTCTCTCCCTGGCTGGGAAGAAGATAGAGCAAGATACCAGTAGAATAGGGTTTTAGGATATTACATCAGAAGGTGTCCAGTTCAATGAGATGGAAAAAGCACACTGAAAACAGAAGTAAAGTTCAATATAGTACTGTGAGAAAAGGTAAGCTTGAAGGTAGGTGACCCACAGAGTGCACAGAGCTTTGCTGAAAGCCAGATTTTACATAAACTTTATTATATCTCAGGGCTTAAAATAAAGTGATTCATCAAAGAATTATTTAAGCAAAGGTCTGTACATATGCTCTTACAATATAGACTTATCTGCATTTAGGAAGGTCTGAAGCATTTCTCCCCAAAGCTTGTGCTAGGTATTCTGATGAGCTAGAATGGTGCTTCTCAAGCACTGCTGCGCATGAGTCACCTGTGGAAATGTAACAATTCTTGATGTGTAGGCTGCACCATATACCAATTGAATCGAAATCTCTGGAATTGACCCATAAGCATCAGTAGTTTTAAAATTTTCTCAAATAATGCAAACGTTTGGGAACCAGTTGTTTAGCACAGTGGCTGTCAAACTTTAGCTGCATTAGAATCACCTGGTGGGCTTGTTAAACCACGTGTTGCTGGGCCCCACCCCAAGAGTTTCTGATTCAGTAGGTTAAAGGTAGGGCCTGAGAATTTGCGTTTCTAGTGATTTCCTACGTGGTGCTGGTGCTTCAGGGAACCACAGTTTGAGAACCACTGATTTAGAGAATTATTTACTTATTCATTAATGCCATTTGAAGACATGAAAGTCATAAATTTTTGCTGGGCAGCCTAAGTAGGTGCAACATCTTTGGAAAGGAGTCTAACCACAGTTGTGAACTCATTGCACACACTGATTCTCTGGCAGGGTTACATTCAGGCCCATCTGTTAGGCTGGCAGCATGCCCACAGAGAGTGTGCTATGCCAATTTCAGCAGGGCATAGGTGCTAACCAAACACGGTTTTAGAAGGGCGGATTTCATCACACAGCAAGCGCCATTTCTTGGGCCAGGCAATCCTGCTGTTTGCAAACAGCTCCAGTCTGAGGCCACATGCTTTCTTACATCTGTACATGCTTGAGGACATGATTAAAAAATAAATAATCAACAAATGGTTGATTATATTTCTCCCTCAATCTGCCTTAGTGTTGTAATTTGGCATGTAGAGAGGCACTCTCTCTTCAGTAAGCTGGAAGCCATTCTAAAGGACCATAGAGTACAAATGTAATGCTTTAAAACTGCTAGATTTCGATCAGCTACATTTGTTCCTTTGAAGATATCGTTATCATTTTTTGCTTTATTTTAATTTAGACTTTTACTCTGTTCATGAACCAGATTTATTCCCCATTTATCATCAGTATTCTGAGGTCTTCACTAATTTATTATTATTATTATTTTGAGACAGGGTTGCTCTCTGTTGCCCTGGCTGGAGTGAAGTGGCATAATCATGGCTCACTGCAGCCTTTACTTCCCAGGCCCAAACAATCCTCCCACTTCAGCCACTTAAGTAACTAGGACCAAATCAGTCACCACGCCTAGCTAATTGAATTTTTTTTTAGCTAAACAAACCCTGTTTCTACCAAACTCCTAGACTCAAGTGATCCTCCTGCCTCCACCTCCTAAAGTGCTGGGCTTACAGGCTTGAGCCACTGTGCTCAGCCTAATTTGATTTCTTAAAAACTTGCTTATATATATATACATACTTAAAAGTAGATTTTATTTTTTAGGGTAGTTTTAGGTTCATAGCGAAATTGAGTGGACGGTAGAGAGATTTCCCATGTACCCCCTGCCTTCCCAACATGTATAACTTCCTGTATTGTTATCATAGTCCCTGCCCCTTATAGTGCTACATTTGTTACAACTGATAGACTTACATTGGCCCATCATTATCACGCAAAGTCCATAGTTTACATGAGGGTTCACTCTTGGTTTTAGACATTCTATGGGTTTGGACAATTGTGTAATGGCATGTATCCACCGTTATAGTATCACACAGAATAGTTTCACTGTCCTAAAAATCCTCTATGTTCTGCCTGCTCATCCATCTTTCCTCTCTAACCCCTGGCAACCACTGACTTTTCTACTGTCTACACAGTTTTGCCTTTTCCAGAATATCATATAGTTGGAATCATACAGTAGGTAGCCTTTTCAGATGGCTTGCCTTTAGTAATGTACATTTAATGTTTCTCCATGTCTTTTTATGCTTTGATAGCTCATTTTATTTTAGAATTGAGGAACATTCCATGTCTAGATGTATCACAGTTTATTGTCCATTCACCTACTGAAGGACTTCTTGGTTGCTTCCAACTTTTGGCAATTATTAATAAAGCTGCTATAAATATTCATTTGTAGCACAAATGTACACATTTTTTTTTAAAAAAGGACACATTTTTGTGTGGCCCTAAGTTTTCAACTCTTTTGGGCAAACATCAAGGAATGAAATTGCTGGATCGTGTGGTGAGAGTATGTTTAGTTTTGTAAGAACTCTCAAATGGTCTTTCAATGTGGCTGTACTATTTTGCATTCCTGCCAGCCATGGATGAGAGTTCCTGTTGCTCCACATCGTCACCACGATTTGATGTTTTCAGTGTTCTAGATTTCGACAATAGATGCGTAGTGAAACCCCATTGTTGTAATTTGCATTGCTCTGGTGACATAGGGATGTGAAGCATCTTTTCATGTGCTTATCAGGACAATGGAAGATCATTCAGTGCTAAAAAGAAATGAGCTATTAAGCCATGAAAATACATGGAAGAAATTTAAGTGCATATTACTTAATGAAAGTCATTCTGAAAGGCGACATACTCTATGATTTCAGCTACATGACCTTATGGAAAAAGCAAAACCCTGGAGACAGTAAAAAGGTTAATGGTTGCCAGGAATTAGAGGGGAAAGAGAGATGAATAGGTAGAGCATAGAGGATTTGTAGGGCAGTGAAACTACTATGTATGATACTGTATTGTTGGATACATATATATTTATATATGTATATCTTCCTTGGGGAAGTGTCTGCTAAGGTCTTTAGTCCACAATTAATTTCTTTTAATTGTTGGATTTTAAGAGTGCTTTATATATTTTAGAAAGCAATTTTTAAAATCAGATATATCTTTTGCAAATATTTTCTCCCAGTCTGTGTATTCTCTTTTTATTCTCTTGACAGTGTCTTTCACAGAGCAGAAATTTTAAATTATAGTGGAGTCTCACTTAAAAATTCTTTCTTTCACAGATCATGCCTTTAGTGTTGTATCCTGAAAGTCATCACCAAACCCAAGGTCATCTAGATTTCCTCTTGTTTTATGGTTTTATAGTTTTGCATTGTGATGTATTTTGAGATAATTTTTGTGAATGGCATAAGGTCTACATTCATTTTATAATGTATGTGGATATCTAGTTGTAGCAGCACAATTTGTTGAAAAGATTATCTTTTCTTCATTGTATCACTTTTGTCCCTTTCTCAAAGATAAGCTGATTGTATTTATGTGCATCCTATTCCTGGGCTTTCTATTTCATTTATCTATTTGTTTATTCTTTTGCCAATACTACACTGTCTTGATTACTGTAGCTTTATAGTAAGTCAAAATCAAGTGATGTCAGTTCTCTAATTTTGTTCTTCTTCTTCAATATTGTGCTGGCTATTCTGTTTTTGTCTGTTTGTTTGCTTGCTTCTCCATATAAACCTCATAATCTGTTTGTCAATATCCAGAAAATAACCTACTTGCATTAAATCCCAAAGATGGGAAAAACTGACATCCTGACAATATTGAGTCCTTCTATGCATGAACATGGAATATCTCTTAATTTATTTAGTTCTTCTTTCATTTCTTTCATCAGAGTTTTGTAGTTTTCCTTGTAAAGATGTTGTATATATTTTGTTAGATTTATACCAAAGCATTTTGTTTTTGGTGTGGAATATAAACCATGTTATGTTTTTAATTTCAAATTCCACTTGTTCATTGCTATTATAAGGAAAATGATTGACTTTTGTGTATTAACCTTGTGTGCTGCAGCCATGTGATCATCACTTATTAGTTCCTGGAGTTTTCTGTTGATTCTTTAAGATTTTCTATATAGACAATCATTTCATCTGTGAAAGACAGTTTTATTTTTTCTTCACAATCAGTATACCTTTATTTCCTTTTCTTATTTTATTGCATTAACTAGGACTTTCAGTATAAGGTTGAAAAGCAGTGGTGCAGGAGACATCTTTGCATTGTTCTTGATCTTAGTGGAAAAGCTTTGAGTTTCTTACTATTAATTATGCTGCTAGTTGTGGAGGGTTTTTTTTGCAGGTATTATTTACCAAGTGGAGGAAGTTTACTTATATTTCTAGTTTACTGAGAGTTCTTAAAATCATAAATGGTATTGGATTTTGTCAAATGCTTTTTCTGTATCTATCAATATGATCATACAGTATTTCTTCTTTAGCTTGTTGATGTGATATATTACAATTTTCAAATATTGAACCAGCCTTGCATACCTGGGACAAACTTCACTTGATCACGGTGTATAATTCTTTTTATACGTTGTTGGATTTGATTTGCTAATAGTTTGTTGAGGGTTTTTGCATCTATGCTTATGAGAGATATTAGTCTGTAGTTTTTTTTTCTTGTAATGTCTTTGTTTTTGGTATTAGGACAATATTAACTTTATAAAATGAGTTAGGAACTATTCTCTTTACTATTTTTTTTTTTTTGAGATGGAATCTCGTTCTCTCACCAGGCTGGAGTACAATGGTGCGATCTCGGCTCACTGCAATCTCTGCCTCCTGGGTGAAGGCAATTCTCATGCCTCAGCCTCCCAAGTAGCTGGGATTACAGGCACCTACAACCACACCTGGCTAATTTTTGTATTTTTAGTAGAGATGGGGTTTCATCATGTTGGCCAGGCTGGTCTCGAACTCCTGACCTCAGGTGATCTGCCCGCCTTGGCCTCCCGAAGTGCTGGGATTACAGGCATGAGCCACCACGCCCAACCTCTCTTTACTATTTTCTAAAAGAGATTATGGAGAATTGTTATAATTTCCTTCTGAATTATTTGGTAATATCAGCAGTGAAACTAGGCCTTCTGCTTTCTCTTTTAGAAAGTTGTTAAATATTGTTTCAATTTCTTTAAAAGATATAGGCTTATTCAGATTGGCTTTTTTTTTCTTGTGTGTTTTGGCAAAATGAATTTTTCAAGGAATTGTTTAATTTCATCTGTGTTATCAAATTTGAGGGTATAGAGTTGTTCATAGCATTCTTTTATTATCCTTTTAATGTCATGGGATCTGTAGTGATGGCCCCTCTTTCATTTCTGATATTGTTAATTTGTACACTCTCTCTTTTTTTTCTTAGCCTAGATAGAGTCTTATTGATTTTATTGATCTTTTCAAAGAACCACCTTTTGGGTTCATTGATTTTTCTCTATTGAGTTCCTGTTTTCAATTTCATTAATTTCAGCCCTAAATTTTATTATTTCTTTTTTCCTGCTTACTCTGAGCTTAATATTTGCTTTTCTCTTTCTAGTGTCCTAAGGTGGAAGCTTATTTATTTATTTAGAGATGGAGTCTGGCTCTGTTGTTCAGGCTGGAGTACAGTGGCATGATATTGGCTTGCTGCACCCTCCACTTCCTGGGTTCAAGTGATTCTTCTGCCTCAGCCTCCTGAATAGCTGGGACTACAGGTGCATGCCACCTTGCCTGGCTAATTTTTTATCTTTTTAGTAGAGATGGGGTTGCACCATGTTGGCCAGGCTGGTTTTGAACTCCCAACCACAGGTAATCCCAAAAGTGGAAGCTTAGATTATTGATTTCGAATCTTTCTTTTTTTCTAATTTATGCATTCAATGCATAAATGTCCACATTTTCCTCTAAATGCTGCTTTTGCTATATCCTACAGATTTTGATATGAGTTTTAATTTTCATTTAGTTTAGATTATTTTTACATTTCTCTTGAGATGTCTTCTTTGACTCATATATTATAGAAGTGTGTTGTTTAATCACCAAGTATTTTGAAAATTTCCAGCTATCTTCTTGTTATTGATTTTTAGTTTAATTTCATTGTGATCTAAGAGCAGACATTGAATAATTTCTATTCGTTTATATTTGTTAAGGCAGGCTTTTTGGCCTAGAACATGCTCTATGTTGGTAAAATGTTCCATGTAGCTTGAGAAAAATACGTATTCTGCTGTTGTTGCATGAAGTAGTCTGTAAGTGTCCATTATATCCAATTGATTGATGGTGCTGTTGAGTTCAGCTATGTACTTACTGATTTTTTGCCTGCTGGAAATGTCTATTTCTGATAGAGGGTTATTGAAGACTTGAGCTATAATAGTGAATTCATCTATTTTTCCTTGAAGGCCTATCAATTTTTGTCTTATATATTTTGATACTCTGTTGTTTGGCACATACGTGTTAAGGATTGCTATATGTTAGAGGATTGACCCCTTTATTATTGTGTAATGTCCTTGTTTGTCTCTGATAACTTTCCTTGCTGTGAAGTCTACTCTATCTGAAATTAATATAGCTTCTCCTACCTTCTTTTGATTAGTGTTCAGATGGTACATCTTTATCCATTTACTTTTAATTGACATATGCCTTTATATTAAAGGTGGGTTTCTTAAGGACAGTGTTTATTTGGGTCTTGTTTTTTGATCCACTCTGATAATCTCTGTCTTTTAATTGGTTCATTAGACCATTTACATTCAAAATGATTGCTGATATAGTTGGATTATTATCTATCATATTTTTATTTATTATTATTAATTTTTATAGAGATGGGGATCTTGCTTTGTTGCCCAGACTGGTCTCAAACTACTGGGCTCAAGTGATCCTCCTGCGTTGGCCTTCCAAAGTGCTGGGATTGCTGGGATTACAAGTGTGAGCCACTTTGCCTGGAGATATATATATATATGTGTGTGTGTGTGTATATATATATATATATATATATATACTTTTACATATATACATTTTTGCATGTATTGTGTATACTTTCACTATATATACAAAATAATTTTAAAAGTCATATATATGTATATGATTTCCTTTAAAACTATTTTTTATTTGTTGCCCTTGTTCTTTGTTCCTATTTTTGCTTTCCACTCTTTATCTGCCTTTTGTAGTTTTAAGTAAGAACTACATATAATTCCATTCTTTTATGTCTTAGCATATCAGTTGTACTTTTTTTTACTCTTTAAAGTGGTTGCCATAGAGTTAGCAATATATGTTTACGAGTAATCCAAGTCCACTTTCAAGTCACATTCTACCATTTCACAGGTAGCATAGGTACCTTATAATAGCAAAATAATCCTAATTCATCTCTCTTGTATCATTGCTGTCCATTTATTTTACCTATATATAGGTATATATAAGCATAGGTGTACATAAGCATATTTAACCATATGTATAATATACATAATTAAAATATTGTTGGTGTTATTTGCAACCAACGAAAGGCATAACATGTGTATGATGAAAATATCAGAGTATAAATAGAGTGAGAAACAAAATATTTAAAATAATAATGACTGATAATTTTCCTAAATTAATGTTAGACAACAAACTATATATGTTAGTTATTTGAAACAAACTGTTATCTGTAAACCAACTAAGAATAAGAAAAATAACAGTTTCTATTTAACCTTCACCTATTCCTTCTCTGATACTCTTCCTTTCTTTATGTAGACTCACATTTCTGACTTATATCATTATCGGGGAAACCTGCCCCTGATAATTCAATGTACGTTCTTTTCTATTTTCCCTAAGTGTCGGCCAGTCTGAGAAATAAAGGAAAAGAGTACAAAAGAGAGAAATTTTAAAGCTGGGTGTCCAGGGGAGACATCACATGTGGGCAGGTTCTGTGATGCCCCCTGAGCCGGAAAACCAGCCAGTTTTTATTAGCAATTTCAAAGGGAAGGGAGTGTACGAATAGGGTGTGGGTCGCAGAGATCACATGCTTCAAGGGCAGCAAAAGATCACAAGGCAGAAGGTCAGGGCGAGATCAGAAGGTCAGGGTGAGATCACAAGGTCAGGGCAAAACTTGAATCACTAATGAACTTCCACGTCCCACTGTGCATGCATTGTCATTGATAAACATCTCAACAGGGTTCACAAGCAGAGAACTGATCTGTCTAGAATTTGCCAGGCTGGAATTTCCTAATCCTAGCAAGCCTGGGGGCGCTGCAGGAGACCAGGGAGTGTTTCATCCCTATCTACATCTACATAAGGCAGACACTCCCAGGTTGGCCATTTTAGAGGCTCCCCCACCCCCAAAGAATGCATTCTTTTCCCAGGGCTGTTAATTATTAATATTCCTTACTGGAGAAAGATTTCAGCGATATTTCTCTTACCCATTTTTGGTAATAAGAGAAATATGGCTCTTTTCCGCTTGGCTCCCAGGCAGTCAGACCTAATGGTATCTCCCTTGTTCCCTGTTCTTTTTTCAGGGTGCCCAGATTTCACATTGTTCAAACACATATGCTTTACAAACAATTTGTGCAGTTAATGCAACCATCACAGTGTCCTGAGGTGACATACATCCTCAGCTTATGAAGATGATGGGATTAAGAGATTAAAGTAAAGACAGGCATAGGAAATTATAAGAGTCTTGATTGGGGAAGTAATAAATATCCATGAAATATTCACAATTTATGTTCTTCTGTCATGGCTTCAGCAGGTCCCTCCATTCAGGGTCTCTGACTTCTCGCAACATATAATTTTCCTTCTCTCTAAAGAACTTCTTTTAACATTTCTTGCAAGGCATGTCTACTGACAGTAAAGTCCCTCAATTTTTGTTTGTCTGAGAAAGTCTTCATTTCTCTTTTACTTTTAAAGGATAATTTCACATGGCATATAATTCTGGGTTGGTGGGTTTTTTTCTCAACAGTTTAAATATTTCACTCCACACTTTTCTTGCTTGTATGGTTTCTGAGAAGTCAGGTGTAATTCTTATCTTTGCTCCTCTAAAGATAAGATGTTTTCTTCCCTCTGTTTTTTTTCAGAACTTCAACTTTGATTTTCTGTAGTTTTTAAATGATAGTCTAGGTGTAGTTTTTTCAGCATTTATTCTGGTTGGCATTTTCTGAGCTTCTTTAATCTGTAGTTTGTCTAACATTAATTTAGGAAAATTATCTGTCATTATTATCTTAAATATTTTGTTTCTTACTCTCTTTATACTCTGGTATTTTCATCATACATATATTATGCCTTTTGTAATTGTCCACAGTTCTTAAAGATATCATGTTCTGTTTTTTAAATTTCCAGTCTCTTTTTGCTTGCTTTTCAGTTTTAGATGTTCCTATTAAGATAGCCTCAAGCTCAGAGATTCTTTCCTCAGCGATGTCCAGTCTACTAATAAATCCATTTAAGGTATTTTTCATTTCTGTTAAAATGTGTTTATTACTAGCATTTCTCTTTGGTTCTTAGAATTTCTACCTCTCTGCTTACATTGCCCAACTATTCTTGCATACTGCCTACCTTTTCCATAAGAACCTTTAGCATATTAATCATAATTGTTTTAAATTTCTGGTCTAATAGTTTTAATATTCCTGTCATATTGGAGCCTGGTTTTGATGCTTGCTTTGTTTCTTCAAACTGTGTTTTTTCCTTTTAGTATACCTTACAAGTTTTTGTTGTTAGGTGCACATGATGTGCTGAGTAACAGTAACCTACTACTGGTCCCTACAGAGGTTGCTACTCATGAGTTTCTGCTTCTGGTAAGTTATGATTCTCTGTATTTGCCTGTTGCTCTCTCCAATTTTGGAGGCAGTGGTTTGTCCTGTGGCCTTACTTTTCTTACAGATCTAGAACAGTTATTGATTTCTCAGTTTGTTCAGATTTTTACTTGTTCTTAGGACAGAGTGGCAACTTTCAAGCTTTTTACATGCTGGACTGAAAACCAGTAGTCTGATTTGACTTTTAAAATCTAGAAGAGTCCTATTATAAATTTAGACTGGGGTTAGAGGGGTTCTACTACAGAATTCTAATTACATTATAAATCAATGTGTATTTTATTTTGTCTTATAATAAAAATTGGAATAATGAGAAAATCTTTGGATTTTTAAAGATTAATATATTAATTTTTAGATTATAAATTCTTTGAGCTCTTTAAAATAAATAAATAAATATAAACTATACAAAACAAGAAATCCATTGATTTGTAATAAAAATCCATTGATTTATAAGAGTTGCAAAAAATTACTTTCTTTTAAGAAAGCATACTGATTGCTCTGGGATTGTGCATGGTAAGCTAGGGCTGGAACAATGGATGAGCAAGGAGAAACTGGAACAAGAGCCAGACTTCTTCCTTAGCTTGATTTTATACTGGTATAACTGGCATTCAAAGTGGCAATGGAGGTCTGAAGCATATGTACCCCAAATTCCGGGAAAGGAGCCCTGGCTGTTAAGACCTAAAGCAAAACTGAACATAAATTGTGACTATAGAAAAGAAATCTTTTTTTCATTAATTATCCTCCCTTGGCTGAATATAAATTGTGACTCTAGAAATCATTTTTTATTAATTATCCTCACTTGGCTGGATGAGAAAAGGAATACTTAAAGTGGATTTAGCAATGATAGAAAATCATTGAGATTCTTTATTATCCTATAAAGTCCTTGAAAGTCTAGAAGTCTCCTTCAGAATTTCCAAAGATATCTCCATTGACCATCTCTCCAACTTCTGTATAGAAGTACTTTATTGAAGGCAAGTTTTGAAATTAAATTTAAAAAACTCACTTTTTAAAATTTATTTTTTTAAAATTAGTGATATAGTTTGGATGTTTTTGTTCCCTCCATATCTCATGTTGAAATGTGATCCCCAACGTTGGAGGTGGGGCCAGGTGGGAGACATCTGGGCCATGGGGGGCAGATCCCTTATGAACAGCTTTGTGCCCTTCCTATGGTAAAGAGTTACCATGAAATCTAATTGTTAAAAAGAGTCTGGGACCTCCCTTCTTTCTTATTGCCTCTCTCATCATGTGACATGCTTGTTTCCCCATGCCTTTCAACATGAATAAAAGCTTCCCAAGGCCTCACCAGAAACCAGGCAGATGCTAATGCCATGCTTGTACAGCCTGCAGAACTGTGAGCCAAATAAACCTTCCTTTGTAAATTACCCAGCCTGAGGTATTACAAACGATCACAGTTAGTAATAATTATTTTTCAAGAAAGATTTTTCATTCCTTTTTAATTTCTTTCTTTTTTTTTTTTTTTTGAGACGGAGTCTTGCTCTGTCGCCCGGGCTGGAGTGCAGTGGCCGGATCTCAGCTCACTGCAAGCTCCGCCTCCCGGGTTTACGCCATTCTCCTGCCTCAGCCTCCGGAGTAGCTGGGACTACAGGCGCCCGCCACCTCGCCCGGCTAGTTTTTTGTATTTTTTAGTAGAGACGGGGTTTCGCCGTGTTAGCCAGGATAGTCTCGATCTCCTGACCTCGTGATCCGCCCGTCTTGGCCTCCCAAAGTGCTGGGATTACAGGCTTGAGCCACCGCGCCCGGCCCTTTTTAATTTCAAGGTTGGATTTGTAACTATGCTAAAACAAAATTTGGGGAATTAGTCTATGGATTTATCTAGCATGTACAACATCATTCCTTTGAGAAAATATTATCCAGGAGCAGAGCACACAGTTTAGAAATAGGCAAAGAGCTTGGGAAGACAATCTTTCCAAAAGTTGAGAACAATCCCATTGAAACTCCTCTGATTAAAATGAATAGTTATGAATAATAATATTAACATAACTTAAGGTCAAACAGGTATTTATTTTCCTTTACAATTTAGAAATGCAATTCTAAATTTTTTAAGAGTTAGAATTTAACAAGTAGCAAAACATGTACCTTACATGTTATGTTATTTTATATATGTGTGTATGTATACATGATAGAATCCAATATTTTTATGATTCTACTTGAGAAATATTGTTTTATTATGAAGTTGAGTAAAAAAGATTTTAGTGTTGCTCATTAATGCTCATTCATGTTTCTTTTATACAATTTTGATTCACTAATGGAGGAAACAAAAGGGATATCTTTTTATTGCCATTATCATTTTATGGGAGAGATTATTTTAAAAGTGTAATATATAAAGTATATTGCTAAAATTTAATTTTCTGGAATGAACTTTTGCAAAAGAACTTTAAGACTCATGCTGTAATTTGTTCTCTACATGAGTATCTTTGTTAGTTTTATGTAACATTTTTTACTCAGTACTATTCTCATATCAAGAAGAAAATAACTTAATCACAAGAAAGAAGAGTTTCATGAGTAGAAAACTAGATGAAAAAGGAACGCTTTAGGTACACTTTTCCTTTTTATTTTAAAAAATTTCTTTTCTCCTTTTCTTTGTTTCTCAGTGCGAATAGGTACACTTTTCATACACTTCTCAGTTGGGATATTATGCAGTTCATAGATTAAATTACTATTCCATTGAAATTCAGGGCAATAGTCCCTTAAAACAATTTCTAATTATATGAATAAATTCACCTCCATATAGAGACAGGAAGAAATGGAAAAAGCCAAATACAACAAATATCTGAAACATCAATTAAAAACATTTTATGTAGCATTCAAATAAATCTTTTCAAAAGGTAGAAATTATTTGATAGTAAAGATGCAAATTCTAAAAGCCAATTAGTGGTTTTTCAAAAACAGTTTTACTGAGGTACAATTGAAACACAATAAATTACACATATGTAAGGGTGTAATCTGCTAGGTTTTGACATATGTATACACTTGAATTCATCACCACCATGGAGAGTAAACACAGCCATCAGCACCAAAAGTTTTCTTATTACCCTTAGCAATCCCCTCTACTCCCACTGCCCCCAAGCAACTACTGATTTGTTTTCTGTCACTATAGATTAGTTTGTATTTTCTGAAGTTTTATATAAATGAAGTCACACAGCATGTATCCATTTTTGTCTGAATTCTCTCACTTGGCATAATTATTTTGAGTTCATCCCCAATTGGTAACTTTTTATCTCTGATTTCAAATAATCTTCAGGCGAAGGGAATTTTTAGGTTTGTATGAGGACAACATAAAATTTCACTCACTAGACGGCCAATTGATTGGAATTGTGAGTTGGAATCTGTAGCAGCCAAGGAACTACCAGAAACTCTCCTTTACTTATAATGTCAGACTCCATATCAGTTGGGTTTTGGGTTGTAAACAAAGAAAACATTTTCTGGAACTTATGGAAAGGAGGAATTTACTGGAAGGATGGGAACTGACTCATGGGAACAAAAGAAAATGTGAACAACCAGGGCTCTGTAGTCCAATTTTAAACCATATTTGAATCTGAGGCAAAAGAAAAGACACTGATCCTGTCTTTGATGACATTTTGTTCATCATAGATTTTTGCATTAATTTTTATTTTTTAAAATATTGCATTCAAATATTATTAACTTGATTATTGAGTTTTTTGGAGCCCTCTTAAATTTTCTGCTCCAGGTGAATGCCTCACTTGTCTCATCCCCTCACCCTAATCCTGGCCCTACCTCTGCTGGATAAAAATTGGGGGGGAACTCTGGATTCTAAGTAGTGACAAATAATGTATATTCTCTTCAGGATATAGCAGAACCTCAAATCAGTTCCCACTGCACTGAATTTCACTGCTCAAGTTTCAAATTCCAGGAGGCAAGACGCTGATGCCCCTTTCTCATTGGCAGATGAGGGTGGGTCACCTTGCTTGACAGTTTCCCCAGAACTGCTGTTTTCAAAAGAAAGTGGATGAGATGCCTGACAAGTAGAAACAGCAGATTTCAATTACAGATTCCAGAAAAGAAAAACAAAAAAGGTATTCAGCTGTAACTTATTGATCAAAATCAAATCTTTGTTAGAAAGCTATCAGAAAATGATTGAGGAAAGTCACGTGTGAGTTATCCTTAAGTAGCATGGTAATTCGACTTCCTTTTGGCATTCACATGTTGACCTCTCTTTCCTCCTAGAAACAGGCTTTCTGCAAACCAGGCCTCTGGGGTTCTCCTTTTATGACTTCCCTTTCTCAGTGCCTTTTTCTGGCTCTTTATCTTCTGCCCTCTCCTTAAATGCACCTGCTACCCACTTTCCTTGACCCTGTTCTCTTTTCATTCTACTCATTGCTCTGAAGAGTCCCATTCATTACTCTGGCTTCTCCATTCTTTGTATGCAAATATACTAATAAGATAATTTGGCCCAAGCCTCTTTCCTGAGCTTGTGACACATAGAAAACTGAGCCACAATCATCACCCAACTCATATATAAACTTGTTTCTTATTTTTTCCCTTGTCTCAACCCATGGTACCAGCATGTATCCAGTGACTCAAGTCTAAAATATGTCATTCTAGACTTCCTCGCTATGTAGAATTAATTCTCATCTTTGGTGATACTCATTTCTGAATGTTTTTGGTTTGTTTATTTTTTCCATGTCATTACCTTAGTAAGGTAACCTGTCATCTCTTGTCTGAATAATTTTCAATAGGCTCTTAATTGGCCTTTCTTCTTGCATGTTATGCTCTCTGATATACTCTTTGTACTTCTCCCAGAGTGATGTTTCTATAATTTATATGTCATCCTCTTCTTAAAATCCCTCAAAAGTTCATTGTGTTCTTTGAGATTGAGAGATCTATTCTTCTGCCTCAATAATTTGAAAGCATTGAAATAGATTTCATATAAAATAGATTCTTAGAATCCAATGGAATTGAATTAAACACCAACCACCAGCCAGTAATCCCAGCACTTTGGGAGGCTGAGGTGGGAGGACTGCTTGAGGCCATGAGTTTGAGACCAGCCTAGGCAACATAGGGAGACTCCCATCTCCACAAATTAGCCAGGCTAATTGTGCCTATAGTCCCAGCTACTTGGGATGATGAGGCAGGAGGATCACTTGAGGCTAGGAGGTTGAGGCTGCAGTGAGCTGTGATTGTGCCATTATACTCCAAGCTAGCCAACAGAGTGAAACCCTGTCTCAAACAAACAACACAAACACAAACAAAACCAACAAAAGGAAACTTGGAAAATTCACAAATACATGGAAATTAGACTACATACTCCTTCTAAATAACCAATGGGTTAAAGAAAAACTTTAAGAGAAATTACAAAAGTCTTTGAGATGAATGAAAATGAAAGCATGAATACCAAAATGCATGAGGTGCAGAGTGTTTGGTGGGAAATTTATAGTTGTAAATGTCTATAATAAGAAACAAAAAAGATCTTTATGGCACTGAAGAGGAAACTAAACCCAAAGCAAGTAGAAAAAAACATTAGAGTAGAAATAAATGAAATAGACAATTGAAAAACAATTGAAAAAAAATCAATGAATGAAAAAGTTTGTTATTTGAAATGATGAACAAAATTGACAATTCTTTAGCTAAATTAGCCAAGAAAAAAGAAAGAGAGATAAGACTCAGATTATTAAAATCAGAAATGAAAGAGGGAGCATCACTATTGATTTTAAAAAATTGAAAGGATTATAAAGAAATACTATGAATGATTATATGCCAACAAATTATATAACATAGATGAAATTGACAAATTCCTAGAAAAATGCAAACTATCAAAATGGACCCAAGAAGAAGTAGCAATCTGAATAAGCTTATAACAAGTAATGAGGCTAAATTAGTAATCAAAGAAACTTCCCACAAAGAATAGCTCAGGACCAGATGGCTTCACTGGTGAATTCTGTCAAACATTTAAAGGAGAGTTGCCAATCATTCACAAACCTCCAAAAAAACGGAAGAGGAGGAAACACTTCCCAACTCATTCTACGAGGCCAACATTATTCACATACCAAAACCACACAAAGACATCACAAGAAAACTACTGACCAAGATACTTTATGGATATGGATATGAAAATCTTCAACAAAATACTAGCAAACTAAATCCATTAACATATACAAACAATTGTACTCCATGACCACATGATAATCATCCCAGGAAGGCAAGGTTGAACATATGAAAATCAATAAATAATATACTATATCAATAGAATAAAGGACAAAAACCTTTATCATCTCAATACACAGAAAAAAACATTTGATAAAATCCCCTGTCATGACAAAAACACTCAACAAACTGGGAATAGATGGAAAGTTTTTCTGACCAAAAAGGCATCTATGAAAAACCTAAAACTCATGCCATACTTAGTGAAAGACTGAAAGCTTTCCCCTCACAATCAAGAGCAAGGCAAAAATGTCTACTGTCATCATTTCTAGTTAACATTGTACTAGAGGCTGTAGTTAAGGCAATTGGCAAGACAAAGAAATGAAAGCCATCCTGATTGGAAAGGAAAAAAGTAGATGTATTTCAATTTGCAGGTAACAGGATCTTGTGTATAGAAAATCCTAGGGGATTCACTAAAAAGCTATTAGAACTAATAAATGAATTTAGAAAGTTGCAGGATACAAGATCATATACAAAAATTACCTTATTTTTATACACTAGCAATGAACAGTCTGAAATGAAATTAAAGATACAATTTCCTCTATAATACTATAACATACTTAAATTTAATAAAAGAAGTATCAGACTTGTGAATTGAAACAACAAAACATTGTTGAAAGTAATTAAAGAAGTTTAAATAAATAGGATGACATCCATGCACATGGATTGGAACACTTAACTATTGTTGAGATGGCAGTACTCCCCAAATTCATCTATAGATGCAACATAATTCCTACAAACATCCCAGCTGGCTTTTTGCAGAAATTGACAATATGATTCTAAAATTCATGTGAAAATTGAAGGGACATAGAATAGCCAAAGTAATTTTAAGAAAAAGGAAAAAAGTTGGATTTTTCACATTTCCTGATTTCCAAGCTACAGTAATCAAGACAATGTAGTACCAACATCAGGATAGACATAGAGATCAATGAAATAGAATTGAGAGTCCAGAAACAAATCCTTACATTTTTGGTAATTTTTTTTTTTTTTTGCAAGAGTGACAAGACAATTCAATGGGAGATGGGCATTAATTTCAACAAATGGTGCTAGGACAACTGAATACTCATTCGCAAAAGAGTGAATTTGGATCCATACCTCACATTACAGCCAAAATTTAACTAAAAAAGGATCAAAGACCCAAATATAAGAGATAAAACTACACAATTCTTAGAAGAAAACATAGGCATAAATCATCATGGCCTTGAATTGGTCAACAGTTTCTTAGACTTAGCAACAAAAGCATAAGTAACAAAAGAAAAAAATAGATAAATCAAACTTCATCAAGATGAAAAACTCTCATGTTTCAAAGGGCACTATCAAAAAGTGAAGACAGCCCACAGAATGGAAGAATATATTTGCAAGTCATATATCTGATAAGAGCCCAGAATATGTAAAGAACTCACAGCTGAAGAATAAAAAGACAATAGCTTAATTACAAAATGGACAAAAATTTGAATAAACATTTCTCCAAAGAAGATACATGAATGAGCACATGAAAAGATGCTCAACGTCATTAGCCATTAGGGAAATATAAATCAAAACCACAAAGAGATACCACCTCTTGCTGTGAGTTGAATTGTGTCCCCCAAATGGATATGTTGACCTTCTCACCCCTGGTACTTGTGAATATGACATTATTTAGAAATAGGGTCTTTGTAGAGGTAATCAAGTCAAGATGAGATCATACTGGATGAGGGTGGGCTCTAATCCAATATGACTGCAGAAGAGACACAGGGGAGAATGTTATGTGATGAGTCAGAGATTGGAGTGACATGCATCAGTAAGCCAAGAAATGCTTAGGATTACTAGGAATGCAAGAAATAAGGGAAAGGCATAGAACAGCTTTTTCCCCTAGGGTCTCCAGAGAAAGCATAACCCTGATGGTGCCTTGATTTCAGGCTTCTAGCCCCAGAACTGTGAGAGAATAAATTTCTGTTGCTTTAAGCCACCTAGTTTGTGGTAATTTGTTACAGCAGCCCTAGCAAATGAATACACCACTTTATACCCACTATGGTGGCTATAATATTAAAAAGCTAGACAATAGCAAGTGTTATTCCAAAATGTACAGCCACTTTGGAAAACAGTTTGACAGTTCCTCAAAAAGTAAATATAACCATGCAATGTGGTGCATGCCTGTAGTTCCAGTTACTCAGAAGGCTGAGGTGGGAGGATCGCTTTAGCCCAGAAGTTAGGAGTCCAGCCTGGACAACATGATACCCTATCTCTCTCTCTCTCTTTTTTTTTTGAGAGAGGGTTTCACTCTATCACCCAGGCTGGAATGCAGTTGCGCCATCTCGGCTCACTGCAACCTCCACCTCTTGGGTTCAAGCCATTTTCCTGCCTCAGCCTCCTGAGTAGCTGGAATTACAGGCACCCACCACCATGACCAGCGAATTTTTGTATTTTTATTAGAGACGGGGTCTCTCCATGTTGGCCAGGCTGGTCTCTAACTCCTGGCCTCAGGTGATCCGCTTTACTTAGTCTCCCAAAGTGCTGGGACTACAGGCATGAGCCACTGTGCCCAACCTGATACCTCATCTCTTAAAAACAAAACAAAAAAAAACAAAAACAGAATTACCATATGACCCAGCAATTCTAAGTATATATCCAAGGGAGAGGAAAATGTATGTCTACATAAAAAATTGTATCTGTCTGTTTATAACAGTGTTAATAGGCAAAATGTGAGAACAACCCAAATGTTCATTAGTCTATGTGTTGTAGACAAACAAAATGTGGTTTAGCCATACAATGGAATATAATTTAGTAATAAAAAGAAATGAAGTACTAACTCATGCTACTACATGGATGAACCTTGAAAATATTATACTAAGTGAAAGAATGCAGTCACAAAATATCGTAGACTGTATGATTCGTTTAATATGAAACCTCCAGAATAGGCAAATCCGTGAAGGCAGGAAGTAGATTCGTGATTGCCTAAGGCTGGGGTTGGGGGATGGAGAGTGATTGCTAATGAGTATGGGATTTCATTTGGGGTTGGGGGGGTGATGCAACTGTATTAGATAGGGATGATGGTGGTATAACTCTGTGAATATACTAAAACCCACTGAAGTGTATACTCTAAATGAGTGAATTTTATGATAGGTAAATTATATCACAGTAAAGCTACTACAAATAAGAGTCCATTTTTTTTCTGTGGGTACTTATTATTTTAGCTGTGTTGATCTCACTCTGCTGTTTCCCAGCTCAGATCTTTATACATGCTGTGTTGGGAATGCTCCTCCCAATTTTGTCTACCTGGCAAATTCCCACTTACTCAACACTCAGCTTCCACATTAACCCTCCTGTGAAGCTTTTGTGCTCCCAGAAGAGCAGCACTTTTCTGCATTGCCTCTTTATTTGGTACTTGTGTAAAAACAGTTGCATGTTTTTCACTGTATGGACACTCTTTGTTTTCTTTTTGCTTGGCTCTCTTCTGTGGATGGTGTTCCTCCCTGTGGACAAGGAATGTGTCTTACCACATTTGCATCTATCCTGGGTGCCCATCATTCTGCCTGCACATACCAAGCACTCAGTAAATACTTGTTAAAATTGAACAGAATAATTTGAAAGCATTGGAATAAAGCTCAAGAGTAAACAGCAGAGAAAGTGTTATGCAAGGTTGTGGTCATGAACAGCATTTCCTAATTAGACTGCTAAGAATGTGGTAATAACATGGCATTCAAGGCACCTGCAGTTATAGAAGCTCTCAGATCTACCCTTCTATCACCCTAGCTATACTTCCAAAACCAGCTAGCTTTTTGGTTTCATTCCTTCTTCCCTCCTACCTCTCTTCCCCCCCTCCTCTCTCTCTTTCTTTTTATTTATAAGCCAACATACGCATAATTGTTCCTATTTAAAATTTTTCTGACTTTCCGTTTTGAAGTAATTTTTGGCTCGTAAAAATATCACAAAAATCAAATAGTTCTCATATCCCCTTCACTGAACTCACCAAATGTTAACATCTTATAAAACCACAGGACAATGAACAACACTAGGAAATTAACATTTATGCAATACTATTAACTAACTTACTGACCTAATTCAAATCTTGCCAATTGTTCCATTAGTGTTCTTTTTCTGGTCCAGGATCCTATACAAGATCAGAGTCATGACTTCTTGATCTCCTCCAATCCTCCAATCTGAGGCAGTTTTCCAGTCTTTCATAACCCTGACACTTCTATGGAGCACTGGGCAATTATTTGAAGAATGTCCCACAATTTAACAAAGGCCTGTGAGACACTTGTAGGCATTATGCTAGGCTCTGAAGTGCTTTAGTTTAGGTTCAGTCTTTGCTCCCAGGAAGTTGATCTTATTGTGGAGAGGAGCTGAGATGCACAAATTAACAGATAATTACAATGCAGTGTAGTAAATGCTATAATAAGGTAAACACTGAGTATAGAGAGGACATCAGAAGGGGCAACTAGTTATGCCTTGGGGGACCTGGAAAGACTTCTTGAAAGAGATGACATCTAAACTAAGAACAGAAGCATGAGGAATGGTGACCCAGACAGAAGGTGGGGACCCTAGAGAGAAAGGTGGTCCAGGCAAAATTTAATCCATCAAGTATAGCAGAATACTGCAGTCATTTTAAGGAATAATCTAAATACTCCTTGTAAAAATCTTTATAATCAGGACCACATTTGAACATGTTGAAGAAATCCTCCTTGACCTTTTCTGTCTAGTCAGAATTCGTTTAAAAACCCTTGACATTCTGACATTCATCCTTGTACTTTGGCAATTTTAGAAGTTCTTTTGATAAAACTGACTTTAAGAAGCACAATAAATGTGAAACTAAAGAAGAAAAAACAATTTTTTCATTGAAGTGAATTAATGCAGATAAATTCCAAAGCACATGAGCCTCTGAAGAGTGTGATTAGGGATGATATAAAAGGAAATTAATTTATCAGAGGGAATCTGGACTTGATCATTGCCAAGAAGCAATCACATAAATATCATCATAAAATTAGACAAAATCATGCAATTGTGTAACCTTTTTGTATCTTATAATACTCCATAGGAATAGTCCCCCTTTGGAGACAAGAGTTATAATAAGTTCGTGCAAGAGGTAGCTGGCCAGATTCATTTAAAGCTGGGCATCAGCAGATTGACTGATGAACTGAAAGCTGCCATCACTCAGGTTCAAGAATTTTTGCATAGGAACCTTTGAATAAGATTCTTTTTTTTTGTGATGGAGTCTTTCTCCATTGCCCAGGCTGGAGTGCAGTGGCACGATCTCCACTCACTGCAACCTCTGCGTCCCGGGTTCAAGAGATTCTCCTGCCTCAGCCTCTCTAGTAGCTGGGATTACAGGCACGCACCACCATGCCCAACTATTTTTTGTATTTTTAGTAGAGACAGGATTTCGCCACGTTGGTCAGGCTAGTGAATAAGATTCTTGGTTGCGATTTAGAAACAAATTATTATTTAAGGATGAGTCTATAGGTAAACTGTATACCTAAAGTGGAAAACTTCTTCCCTCCCCTTCCTCCTCCTTTTCTTCTCCATTTTCTCTTCTGGTAAGCCTTTTCCCTGTCTTATCCCACCTGTCAAAACTTAACCAAACATCATTCTTCGTGTCTTTGGCCACTGTGATTGACTTGAAGGTAGGAACAATACTTTAGCAGGGCCAATCAGAGCTTTTTGCTGGGATATTTCAAACTGATTCTGGAAAGAGAGGCCACCTTGCTCTCTAGCTATGGAGTTAGATGAATAGGAATCTGGAAGCCATGACTAGCCATGTATCACTTACTTGTTGGGAAAGATCTGTGTCCAACGTGTGAGAAAAACAGAGAAAAGAGGCTGAGAAAGAGCTCTGATAGTATCGGCTCCAACCATTCTTCGATATTATTACTTTTTTCTTTTGTTTATTTTTTAACAGCTTTATTGGGATATCATTTGCATACCATACAATTCACTGATTCAAAGTGTACAGTTCAATGATTTTTACTACATTAACAAAGTCATTAACCGCAGTCGACCTTATAATATTTTCACCCGCTACCCTGCCAAAAAGCTGCTGTATCCATTAGTGGTCACTATTTCTCCCTAACCACCCCAGGCCTAGGAAGCTACTAATTTACTTTTATTTATGCTTTTTTCTTTTTTCCCTTCCCTTCCTTCTTTCCTTCCTTCCTTCCTTCCATCCTTCCTTCATTCCTCTCTTTCTCTCTTTCTTTCTTTCTCTTCTCTCTCTTCCTTCCCTTTTATTTCTTTCTTTCTTCCTTCCTTCCTTCCTTTCTTTCTTTCTTTCTTTCTTTCTCTCTCTCTCTCTCTCTCTTTCTTTCTTTCTTTCTTTCCTGTCTCACTCTGTTGCCTTACAGCCTCTACCTCCTAGGATCAAGTGATCCTCCCACCTCAGCCTCCCAAGTAGACCATGCCCAGCTAATTTTTATAGTTTTTTGTAGAGATGGGGCTCCACCATGTTGCCCAGGCTGATTTCAAACCCCTGGGCTGAAGTGATGCAGCTGCCTCAGCATCCCAAAGTGCTGGGATTACAGGAGTGAGTCACTGTGCTCCATCAATTTTTGTATCCTTGACATGGCATATAAATATAGTCATATTACCGTGTGGTCTACCATGACTGGCATCTTTCATTTAGCATGCTGTTTTCAGAATCCATCTATCATGAATCATGTAACTGTACCACATTCCTTTTTATGGCTGAATATTTCACTGTATGAAAGACAATTGGATTTGTATTGCTTTCTGGCTATTCTGAATATGCTGCTGTGAACATTTGTGTACAAGTTTTTACATAGATGTATGTTTTCATTTATTGTGGATATATACCTAGCAGCAGAATTGCAGGCTCATATAGCAAGTCAGTTTAGTTTTTAAGGAACTGCTAAGCTGTTTCCAAAGTGGCTGCACCAGTTTGCATTTCTATCAGCAATGTATGAGGCTTCCAGTTTCTACACAATTCTGCAAACACTTATTATTATCTATCTTTTTATTATAGTCATCCTAGTGAGTGTAAAGGGCTTTCTTACTATAGTTTTGATTTGCAGTTCTCTAATGGCTAATGATGTTGAACATCCTTTCAGCTGCTTATTGGCCATTTGCATATCTTTTTTGGAAAGGTTTCTATGCAGATCATTTGCCCATTTTAAAATTTAGTTATTTGTCTTTTAAAAGTGAAAAGACTTTATTTTTTGAACAGTTTTAGATATACAGAAAAATTGAGTGGGCTTTACATCTTTTTATTACTGGTTATAACAGTTTTTTAAAACAGATTTTAATTATAAGAGTTTTTAAAAATAGATTTTAAATACAAGTCACACATCAGATATATGATTTGTAAATATTTTTTTCCATTTCGTAGGTTGTCTTTTCACTTTCTTGATATTCTTCCTTGAAGTATTATAGTGGTAAATTTTGAGGAAGTTTATCTATTTTTGTCTTTTGTTGTTTGTGCCTTTGTATAGCCCCAGGTCACAAAGATTGAATCCTATATTTTCTTGTAGGAGTCTTCTAGTTTTACCTCTTACATTTAGCTCTATGATCCATTTGGAGTTAATTTTTTTATGTGGTATAAGAGAAGCAACATTCTTTTGCCTGTGGCTATCCAGTTGTCCCAGAGCTATTTTTTGAAAAGACTATTCTTCCTCATTGAATTGTCTAGGCAACCTTGTCAAAAATCAATTGACCTTAAATGTGATAGTGTATCTCTGGACTCTCAATTCTATTCTATTTAATTTGTATGTCTATCCTTATGTATATTTCTTTTTTTGTTCACTGTTTTCCCCTGTGCTGTTTTGGAATGATACCATTTATTTATATTGGTTATTATAGAAGTTTAATTATACATATTTAACTGAACAAAGTCTACAGTTTCCTAATAACTTAATCTTGCGTTGAATAATACAAGTCTTTCTAACGATTTAATTTAGATCACACTGCCTCCCTTCGTGACTTATTTGTTATCCTGTATCTTAATTTTGTCCTTTTCTTTTTCTAAACTCATAAATTAGACATTATTATTGTTGTCGTTATTATTTAAACCAATAGTAATTGGATACATCATTACCATTTTATTTTCTCACTATTCTTTCTCCTATCTCAGATTAGCATTTTATAGAGTCATTTTTATTGTTCCCAAAGTACCTCTTTTTATTATTCCACTTTCATTCTTGAAAGATAATTTTGAAAGGTACACAATTCCAGATTGAAGGTTTTTTTCCTTCTCTCAGTATTTGAGATAAATACTAGCTCCTGGCTTTTATTATTGATATTAAGAAATCTACCATCAGTTGAATTACCACTCCTTTTTAATCTCTCTTTTTTCTCTGACTGGTTTAAAGATCATTGTCTTTGCTGTTTTGCATTTTTACATGATGTGTCCAAGCATGAATTTCTTTTTATTTACACTTTAATTCCAGAAAAATTCCAGCCACTATTTCTAAAAATTTATTATTTGATTCTCTCTAATCTTTTTTTCTGGGACTACAATTAAACACTGAGAACTACATTATATAATTTACAAAAATAGTTTGAATTAAGTCTTAAGTATGAAAGGCAATTTAAAAACTTTTTTAGAAAAATATTTTTATGATGTCAGGGTAAGGGAGAATTTCTTGAACAAGACATAAAGCACACACTTAAAGGAAAATATTAGTGAATCTGACTATATTAAGGTTAAAAAATCATCTGGACACAAAAGAACACAGCATTTGAAATATAAAACATTTTTTGTTTGGTATCATTATGAACTTGTAAATTTAAAAACATAAATTGTATTTTAATCCTTTAATTATTATTTTTCCAAATGTTCAAACTACCCTCTTTGGTCAGTGGAAAATCAAGCTGACTCCTGTGCACTGTTGATGCAACACTAGCAGTCTTTATAGCTTTGTCACTTTCAATTATGATGTTGTAGACTTATTCCATATATTTCTTGTTCCAGATTAGGAGATAGCCATTTATTTAAGTATCCTTAGTTTATTCAGTAGGAAACAATATTTAGAGCTCACAACCTGTTCTCCCTTGTAGGAAATCAATTTATGATATTGAAAATGGTTAAAAGAAAAAAAGCATTTGTCTTGTCTTTCTTATTCATATATTGGTGCTTGTACTTGTACCAATATGTGAGGTACTTGTACATCGGGGTACCAATAGCTCATTAGAAGAAGTTTTTTGTTTTTTAATAGAAGTATTCCATCTAACAAATGAAGATGGACTGATAGCATTAGATTATCATCATTCTGTAAGCCTTAATGAATGAATGGAACTGGGCAATGATCATCAATAGCTGCTAGCATCTCACAAGGAGAGCCAGGTAGAAGTTATGTATCTCTTGATAGACCTTACACTATATAATCAATGAAGTACTTTATTTTATTTTTTATAGAGATGGGGGTCTCACTGTGTTGCCTAGGCTGGTCTTGAACTCCTGGGGTCAATGATCCTCCTGCCCCGGCATCTTGAAGTGCTGAGCTTACAGGTATAAGCCCACCATGCCTGGCTCAAAACTATCAATGAAGTAACCTTGCCAAAATAGTTGAAGTTCAATCTATTTAGGGATCTCAATTTAAGTACCAATTTATGGAAAATACAGGGGACAGAGCAACATGCTACACAACAACCACATAGATTCAAATAACAAAATTCCAACCTCAGAAACTGCACAGGACAAAAACCTGGCTTTATCAACAATAACAAAATATTGCAAAAAATGAAAAATAAAGACTGGGTGTGGCGGCTCATACCTGTAATTCCAGCACTTTGGGAGGCCAAGGCGGGCGGATCACTAGGTCAGGAATTTGAGACCAGCCTGAACAAAATGACGAAACCCTGTCTCTACTAAAAATACAAAAATTAGCCAGGCGTGGTTGTGTGCACCTGTAATCCCAGCTACTCAGGAGCCTGAGGCAGGAGAACCGCTTCAACCTGGGAGGCAGAAGTTGCAGTGAGCCGAGATCATACCACTGCACTCCAGCCTGGGCAACAGAGTGAAACTCTATCTCAAAAAAATAAAAATAAAAATAAAGAGGACAGAGAGAGAGATAAAGACGTAACTTACAGATTAAAATGTACTTAAAAGACATATCAACCAGTTGTAGTGTTTATTGGATATTGATTGTTGACCACTGATGGTAATTGGTAGTTTGAATATGGACTCAAACAAATTGTAAAAACATTTAAAGCAATTGCGAAAATTTGAACGTTGAATAATTTGATTATACTAAGGCACTGTCTTTTTACATATTACTAGGTTGATGATGCTACTATGGTTTCGGTTTTACAGAGTTCTTATCCTCAGAGATTCATAGGAAGTGACGTGATGTCAGAGAATTTTCCTCTAAGTAACCTAGTTTGGGGGGATGTGGGTGGTGATATAGATGAAACAAGATTGACTATGAGCTGGGTGATGGGTACGTTGGGATTCATTATATTATTATATTTTGTATATGATTGAAGATTTGCATAATAAGACTTTTTAAAAGTGAAGAGACAATCTACCACCTGGGAAGATACATATTTAATGCCTAGAATTAAAAAATTAATATCAGGTATATTTTTAAAAATTTTTTTATATCAATAAGGCCAAAACCCCAATTTAAAAATTGGGCAAAGAATATGAATAGGTAGTTTACAAAAGAAGAAGCTCTAGTAATTATAAAAATATTAAAAGATACTGAGCTTTACGTTAATCAGGAGAATGCAAATTAAAACCGCATTGAGGCGTCTTTACACAACTATTAGTTTGGCAAGCATTAAAATGCTAGATGGCATGACATATTGGAAACTGCAGAAAAATGGGAACTGTCCCTTGTTGTGGTAGGAATTAAAATTTTTATATCTACTTTAGAAACCAACTGGGTAATAGGTAGTAAGTCTGAAAATTTGCATATTTTCCAGCAATGAAAAATTGCAAGGCACATGCCTTCCTAAGCCTTCTGGAAAGAGGGGATGCAGGTGTTTTACTCAGTCTGCCAAACAGATACACCAGCTCCAAACTGTATGAAGTGTGAAGATAGTATTAAAAAGTAGGAACCCCGCAGAACCCCTGTAGTGAAGGGGGCAGCAGTGATGGCACCTAGGTACAGTTTCTGGAGGCAGCAATGATGACAGTACGGGAAACAATACCACCACCCAGTATATGTCATTTCAGAAATATAAGTTGCAGGAACTGTACCCATAAGGAGTGCAGCATCCACATTGGTCAATTCCATGGTGTCATATTGGGTGGTTCTCAAGCACTTCCTGAGATTCTGTAAGCTATCCAACATCCTTTAAAAAAGAATTTTTCTCGTTTGAATGATCCTTAATGGTGTTCTCTTGCTTATATTTAAGAATTTTGATGGCCGGGCGCGGTGGCTCAAGCCTGTAATCCCAGCACTTTGGGAGGCCGAGACGGGCGGATCACGAGGTCAGGAGATCGAGACCATCCTGGCTAACA